>NC_022022.1:1616114-1634980 GCF_000317375.1 Microtus ochrogaster
AAGGCAGTCACCCTCAATGTACTATATGCTGATGTCCTAAAGTCCAAGTGCGCCACAGAACTGAAGCACACGACTAGCACTGTGCTTTATCTAGGACAAAGGTGACCAGTTCCCACAGCTAAAGTCTACACCAGTCATCCTAACCACAATGGCTTATAAAACATCAGGTTTCCAGTAAAGAAGCAATTCTAGGAAAGTCAGGAAGTTTCACATCTGTAAAACCAGGATAAGGCTACACCTATCTTAACTCTGAAGAAGACGTCAGATAGCGTGAGGTTCCCAGCCATGATGGAAGATAGACAGGTCCCCATGCAGCATATTCTCCCTGGCTTCGGGAAAGTTTCATATGCAAAATCTAGAAGTTGCCGAAGAAGAAAACTAGAAACATTCAGCTGTGATGTGTTGTACAGGGTTATTAAACTTCGGGAATGGTGTGATCCATCAGGCTTTTCATAATGCTTGGTGCCATCCGTTTAATAATATGTTCGAAGATAAAAGCAGGCATGATTGTAATGGTAACTACAGTCCCAGCTGTTGAGAGTATGTCTGCAATCTGAGAGTCCTTCAAGCCAATGACGTTCTGCCCGTTGATCTCACAGATGTGATGATCAGTGAGGAGGCCATTTCTGGCAGCAGAACTGTCTTTCACTATGGATGTGATCTTTCCATTTTTAAAGATAAAGCCAACATGCCCGCTGCTGTCCTTATGCATAGTGATTGTCCGCTCAAAGGGCCTGTCACGAATGATCATGGTGATCTTCTCTCCAAATGCCTGCTTGAGCACCTTGTGAGCCTTATCAGAGCTCCATCCTGCACAGTTGTCACCGTTGATCTGTAGTACCTGGTCCCCAAATCTCAGTCCAACCAAGGAGGCTGGAGAATTAGCCTGGACTAGCTGAACAAATATACCATTATCTATTGACTTAAGTCTGAGCCCAATTTTTCCATCTTGATCCTTGCACAAAATGACTTCACGAATCCCTTGTTTTATTTCTGCTCTCCGAATTCCAGCATCGTTACCTGTCACAGGTGCTACCATATAGTTCACGCTGGATGGTCTTGCTACCAACCCTTGGGTTGGTACTCCAGAAACCATAGGCATATTTGTACATATTTCTTCTTCATTTAAAGTCAGTCCCATGTACTGAGAAAGCTCTGGATACAGTTTAGGGTAGAGATTTCCATCTGGAGGGAAAGAGGCGGAAACATCCACCAGAACTGCCAGGGTGGCAGGGCCAGCAGAGTAGGCGTTCTGAGCCTGAATCACTTTGTCTACCTTCAAATCTTCAAGAGATGGGTAAAGAGACATCTTTGCAGGGTTTTTCTGCACCGAGGACAACGCTGCTCCGCTTATTGTTTTTATTGAGCTATATTTTCCCTTCACTTCCTCCCCCTTCATGCCCTCTCCCATAATACCCATGCTGTCAATTTACTCAGGAGATCTTGTCTTTTTCTACCTCCCATGTAGATTAGATCCATGTATGTCTCTCTTAGAGTCCTTTTTGTAGTCTAGGTTCTCTGGGATTGTGAGTTGTAGGCTGATTTTCTTTGCTTTATGACTAAATGCCACTTATGAGTAAGTACATGTGATAATTGTCTTTCTGTGTATGGGTTACCTCACTCAATATGATGATTTCTAGAGCCATCTATTTGCCTGTAAATTCCAAGATGTCTTTATTTTTTTCTGCTGTGTAGTACTCCATTGTGTAGATGCATTACATCTTTATCCAATCATTGGTCAAGGGGCATTTAGGTTGTATCCAGGTTCTGGCTATGACAAACAATACTACTATAAACATAGTTGAGCACATGTCCCTATGGTATGATTGAACATTTTTTGGGTATATACCCAAAAGTGATGATGCTAGGTCTTTGATGAAGGTTGTTTCCTAATTTTCTGAGAAATCACCATACTGATTTCCAAAGCAGCTGTACAAGTTTGCACTCCCATCAGCAATGGAGGAGTGTTCCCTTTACCTCACATCCTCTCTGTCATCAGTGCTTTTTTTTTTTATCTTGGCCACCTTACAGGTGTAAGATGGAATCTTAGGATTGTTTTAATTTGCATTTCTCTGATGGCTAAGGATGCTGAGCATTTCCTTAAGTGTTTTTCAGCCATTTTAGATTTCTTTGTTGAGAGTTCTCTGTTTAGGTCTGTGCCTCAATTTTTTTGGACAGTTTGTTCTTTTGATAACCAATTTCTTGAGATCTTTGTATATTTTGGAGATCAGACCTCTGTTTGATGTGGGGTTGGTGAAGATCTTGTCACATTCTGTAGCCTGCTGTTTTGTTTTGTTGAATGTGTCCTTTGCTTTACAGAAGCCTCAGTCTCTGGAGATCCCATTTACTAATTGTTGCTCTCAGTGTCTGTGTTACTGGGGTTATATTTAGGAAGTGATCTTCTGTGCCAGTGCATTCAAGTGTATTTCCCACTTTCTTTTCTATGAGGTTCAGCGTGGTTGGTTTTATGTTTAGGTCTTTGATCCATTTGGACTTGAGTTGTGTACATGGCAATAGATACAGATCTATTTTCATTCTTCTACATGTTGATATCCAATTATGCCTGCACCATTTGTTAAATATGCTTTCTTTTAACCATTGGATATTTCTGGCTTCTTTGTCAAAAATCAGATGTTTGTAGGTATGTGGATTGATATTTGGGTCTTCAAATTGGTTTCATTTGTCCTCCTGTCTGTTTTTATGCCAATACCAGCCAGTTTTCAGTACTACAGTTTGAAGTTAGGGATTGTGATGCATCCAGAAGTTACTGTATTGTACAGGATTGTTTTGGCTATCCTAGGTTTTTTGCTTTTCCATATGAAGCTGAGTGCCATTCTTTTGAGTTCTACAAAGAAATTTTCTGAGATTTTGGTGGACATTGCATTGAATCTGTAGATTGCTTTTGGTAAGATTTTTACTGTTAATTCTGCCTACCCAGGAGCATGGACAGCTTTCTACTTTCTGGTGTCTTCTTCAATTTCTTTTTCCCGCATTTTTATTGATTTTTTATTGAGCTCTACATTTTCTCTCTGCTCCTCTCCCTGACTCTCCCCTTCCCCTTCTACCCTCCCCCAAGGTCCCCATGCTTCCAATTTACTCAGGAGATCTTGTATTTTTCCATTTCCCATGTAGATTAGATCTATGTAAGTCTTTCTTAGTGTCCTTATTGTTGTCTAAGTTCTCTGGGATTGTGGTTTGTAGGCTGGCTTTCTTTGCTTTATTTTTAAAAACCACTTATGAGTGACTATATGTGATAATTGTCTTTCTATGTCTGGGATGCCTCAATGAAAATAATGTTTTCTATCTCTATCCATTTTCCTGAAAAATTCGAGATTTGTTATTTTTTTTCTGCTTTATATTACTCCATTGTGTAAATGTGCCACATTTTCTTTATCCATTCTTCTGTTGAGGGGAATTTTAGCTTGTTTCCAGGTTCTGGTTATGACAAACAATGCTGCAATTTCTTTCTTCAAAGACTTAACGTTCTTGTCATACAGGTCTTTCAATCCTTTGGTTAGAGTTACTCCAAGATATTTTATGTCATTTTCAGCTTTTGTGAAGGGTAATGTTTCTCTGATTTCTTTCTCAGCTCATTTATCATATGTACAAAGGAGGGCTGCTGATTTTTTTGAGTTAATCTTGTATCCTGCTACATTACTGAAAGTGTTTATGAGTTGTAGATGTTCTTTGATAGAAATTTTGGGGTTGTTTATGCAAACTATTATATCATCAGCAAATGGTGAGAGTCTGACTTCTTCTTTTCTAATTTGTATCCTCCTTGATCTTCTTTTTTGTCTTATTGCTCTAGCTAGAATCTAAGTACTATATTGAACAGACATGGAGAGAGTGGATAACCTGGTCTTATTCCTGATTTCAGTGGGATCACTTTGAGTTTCTCTCCATTTAGATTGATGTTGGCTGTTGGCTTGCTGTATATTTCCTTTATTATGTTTAGATGTGTTCCTTGTATCCCTACTCTCTCCAAGACCTTTATCATGAAGAAATGTTGTATTTGTTGAAGGCTTTGTCAGCATCTAATGAAATGATCATGTGATTTTTTTTCAGTTTGTTTTTATGGTGGATTACATTGACAGATTTACACATGTTGAACCATCTCTGCATCTCTGGGACGAAGCCTACTTCTTATGTATTCTTAGATTCTATTTGCCAGTCTTTTATTGAGTATTTTTGCATCAGTGTCCATGAGAGAGGTTGGTGTGTAATTCTCTTTCTTAGTAATGTCTTTGTGTGGTTTGGGTATCAGGGTAATTATAGCCTCATAAACCAAGTTTGGCAATTTTCCTTCTGTTTTTATTGTGTGGAATTAGTTCTTTGAAAATCTTGTAGAATTCTGCTCTAAAACCATCTGATCGTGGACTTTTTTTGGTTGGGAGACTTTTGATGACTGTTTCTATTTCCTTATCAGTTATAGGTCTATTTAGTATGCTTATCTGATCTTGATTTAATTTTTGTATTATTATTTATCCAGAAAATTGTCCATTTCTTTTTAGGTTTTCCAATTTTGTGGAGTACAGGTTTTCAAAAATATGACCTGATGATTCTCTGGATTTCCTCAGGGTCTGTTGCTATGTCCTCCTTTTCATTTCTGATTTTGTTAATTTAAATATTCTCTCTCTACCTTTTGGTTAGTTTAGAGAAAGATTTATCTATTTTGTTGATTTCCTCAAAGAACCAATTCTTGATCTCATTAATTATCAATATTGTTTTCTTTGTTTCTATTTTGTTGATTTCAGCTCTCAATTTGATTATTTCCTACCTTTTAGTCCTCCTGGGTGAGTTTGCTTCTTTTTGTTTTAGAGATTTCCGATATTCTGTTATCTTACTAGTGTGATATATTTTTAGCTTCTTTATGTAGTTATTTAGTGCTATAAACTGCTTTCATTATGCCCCATAAATTTGGGTATGTTGTGTGGTCATTTTCATTGAATTTTAGGAAATCTTTAATTTCTCCCTTTATTTCTTCCTTGACCCATTTATGCTTCAGGTGAGCATTGTTTAATTTCCATATGTTTGTGGGCTTTCTGAAATTAGTGTTGCTGTTGAATTTTAATTTTAAGCCACAGTGATCCGGTAAGATACATGGCATTAGACCAATTTTTTGTATCTGTTGAGGTTTGCTTTGTTACTTAGTATGTGGTCAATTTTTAAGAAGGTTCCATGATGTGCTGAGAAGAAGGTATATTCTTTTCTGTTTGGATGGAATGCTCTATAGATGTCTGTTAAACCCATTTGAATCATGACATCTGTTAGTTACATTATTTCTGTGTTAAGCTTCTGTCTGGAAGACCTGCCCAGTGGTGAGAGTGGGGTGTTGCAGTCTCTCATTTTTAGTGTATGGGATTTAATGTGTGATTTAAGCTTTAGTAGTGTTTCTTTTACATGAGGGCATAGATGTTCAATATTGAGGTTTCCTCTTGATGAATTTTTCATGTGACTAATATCAGATGTCCTTCTTTGTCTCTTTTGCTTGATTTTAGTTTGAAGTCTATTTTGTTAGATATTAGGATAGTTACATCAGATTGTTTTTTATGTTCATTTGATTGGAAATTTTTTCTTAACCCTTTACTCTGAGGTGATGTCTGTCATTTGAGTTTGAGGTGTGTTTCTTGAATTCAGCAGAAGGATGAATTCTGTTTTTGTATCTGTGTATTTTTACAGATGAATTGAATCCATTTATATTAAGGGATATTAATAACCAGTGATTGCTAGTTACTGTTATTTTAGTTTTCATTGCTGATGATATTATTGCATGCATTTTCCCCTTCTTTGGGATTTGTTGCTGTGAGATCATCTATTGTCTGTGTTTTTGTGGATATAGCTAACTTTCTTGGGTTGGAGTTTTCCTTCTGGTACTTTGTGTAAGGCTACGTTCATGGCTAGGTATTGGTTAAATTTGGTTCTCTCATGGAATATCTTGTTTTGTCCATCTATGGTGATTGAAAGTTTTGCTGCATATAGTAGTCTGGACTACTATATCCATGGTCTCTTAATGTCTGCATAGCACTTGACTAGGACCTTCTGGCTTTTATTATTTCCACTAAGAAGCCTGATAGGCCTGCCTTTGTATGTTACTTGGCCTTTTTCCTTTGCAGCTCTTAATATTCTTTGTTTATTCTCTATGTTTAGTGTTTTGATTATTATGTGGTGAGGGAAATTTTTATTTTGCTCCAGACTATTTGGTGTTCTGTAAGTTTCTTGTATCTTCATATTCATATCTTTATTTAGGTTGAGAAAGTTTATTTCTATGATTTTGTTGAATATGATTTCTGTGCTTTTAAGTTGGACTTCTTCTATCCCGGTTATTCTTAGGTTTGCTCTTTTCATGGTGTCCCAGATTTCTTGGACATTTTGTGTTAATCTTCTGTTAGATTAATGTTTTCTTTGGTGAGTCTAATTCTTCTATCATATCTTCAACACTTGAGATTCTCTCTTTTAACTCTTGTATTCTGCTGTTTATGCTTTAACTTGTGGTTCCTGATTGTTTTTCCATATTTTCCATTTCCATAATCCCTTTGGTTTGTGTTTTCTTTAATATATTTATTTCAGTTTTCAAGTTTTAATCATTTCTTCACCTGCTTGATTGCTTTTTTAAAGGATTTTGTTTATTTTTTCTAATTTTTTGTCTTTTCCTCCATTTCTTTGAGGGAATTTTTCATTTCCTCTTTAAGAGCCTCAAACATTCTCCTAATGTTATTTTTTTAGGTCTTTTTCTTCTGCTTCATCTGTATTGAGGTGTTCAAGTTTTGCTGTTTTAGAGCCACTAGTTTTTGTTGGTGTTGTGTTACTCTTTGTGGTGTTGAGTATGTTCTTACCTTGTCTACCCATGCTTTCCTCTGATTTGGTCTAATTGGGGCCATGTGATCACTCTTTCAGGTGCCAGTGGATCCAAGGCTCAGATGGTTGTTCCTCATGGTGGAATCGGGACCACGGTTCCAGTCAATCTGGAGATCACTTGGTGTTCCTGGGGGTTGCTCAGCACTGCCAAAGGTCAGTCTGGCCTGCTCCTATGGTTGCTGAGTCAGGCCTGCTCCGGAGGAGGTCAGTGGCTTGGGATTGCTCCAGAGTAAATTGCTGGCTTGGTCCCGCTTCCAAGGATGTCCCTGGCTTTGGCCTGATCCCACGAAGGTTGCTGGCCTGAGCCTGGTCCCTCTGAGGTTGCTCCCTTGGGCTTGCTCTTGTGGAGGTCAATGACATGGGCCTGGTCCCACAGATGTTGCTGGCTCTGTAATGTCTAACTCTTTAGTGTAAGATAGAACATTCATGGAGGAGTTAAAAGGACTAATGTAATTTGTATATATTCAAGTTCAACTGCTTGAATGCCAACATGTAGTTATACAACCATCTTGTTAAATAATTTTAAAATATGGATGAAGTCTTTAAATGGCCAATGCTAACTGGCAATTAAAAAGTAATAGAACAAAAATCTTATTTGCAAATATAAAAACATGTAGTTTAGAATGAGTTAAGCAAAAAGTACACCTTATTTAAAAAATCATCTTTAATGAAAAGATAGCATGAGACATATGGCAGTGTAAATCCTGTTCTCAGAGGACCAATATTACAAAATATTTATGTAAAATTTTCATGTGCTCATGTAGTTTTTAGTCATCATATGTATACATATAGTGCAATCCACGTAAATATTTTTTAAATGATCTTTCATACTAAACAAGTTCTTTTACATTTATTTGAGACAATAAACTGCCATCTGTTTGAACACAGCAATAATAAACTGTGTCAGCAAAAATGATGCATCAGTGTCCCATGAAGGAAAGAAATTAAAATACTTTTCCTTGATGCCATTTCATAAGAGTGAGCCCAGATTTGAGTTCTTTATTTAACTTTCTCTTTGTCTTTCATCCTTTTGTCTGTCTGTTGTGTGAGTCTTAATCTGTGGCTGTCACGTGAATCTGTCCCTATGTCTGTCCCTGGCAAAGGGCCTTGCTCTGTCTTCACTGAACAGTGCAGAAAGCACCACATGGGGAAGAAATGGGCAACTTTACAGACAACCTTAGCAGAGTTTTATAAGTGAGTAAGTCATAGACTCCAGCGGTCCCAGATAACAATAAGTACCACAAACATCAATATCCAAATGTTGTGTGCAATATTTATGATGAATATTCATTTTATAAGATTGCTTCCAAACTCTATTTTTTATGTTTTCATCCAATGATGCAATGCATTATTTTGGGTCAGGGGCATGGGAAAATACATATTTTAAGATTACAGATATGTATTAGTTTAGGTTCATTACACGGGTAATCCAAAGCAAGTAGGGTGAATTGTTGTGTTTTTCTCTTTAAGTCAGATTATATGAACAGGACAAGCATACAGTAGGGTGTCAGTCTTGTCTTAAGTGATCTTGGGGTATGTTGTTAAGTCTGGCTGAAGGTCCAGCACACAGTAGGGTGTCAGTCTTGTCTTAAGTGATCTTGGGGTATGTTGTTAAGCCTGGCTGAAGGTCCAGCACACAGTAGGGTGTCAGTCTTGTCTTAAGTGATCTTGGCTTAAGTCTGGCTGAAGGTCCAGCCAAAGATCGAGTCTCTTAGAAAGGAAAAGATCTTTTTATCAATGCATTGACACAATAAACCAATAAGGAGAGTCAGGTAAAATATAAGCACTGAAATATACAAGTCCTGTGACACATGAAAGTATATTAAAACCCAAGATTTCTGCTCATACCACTCTTTTTCAACAACATATTTCTAAAAACTATAATAAGACAAAGAAAAAAGAAGAAACACAGATAAGAAGTAAAACTTTGGCTCCCACCTCTATTGGCAAGTGGCATGAGTGTCTATACAGAGTCACCAAGAATCTACCACGAAAGTCTTAGGACCAGCCAGTTCCAAGAACTTATAAGTAAGATCAGTACAGAAAAATAAACTGTTTGTATATACTGCCAACAAATGGTTGAAATTTAAAAAAAATCATTCATAGTAGCCTCAAAGAAATGGATTTAAGGATTACTGTATTAAAGTATTCATAATTCATATACTAAAAATCCCAAAACGCTGGTGACATAAATCATAGAATAATGGCTTGGTTGCTTCTTTTGTTGTTGTTACCAAATACCTGACAGGAAATACTTAAAAATAACAGCTTTTGACCTATAATTTAAGAAGGGGTACAGTTCTCTGTGGCAGATAACGCATGAAGGCAGGAGAATGAGATATTTGGTCATGGCATCTGCTGTCAGGAAGTTGAGCTAGATTTCCAAGCCTCAAGGTCTGTTTCCAGTGACTCACTTCTTCTCACAAGACTTAAATGTCCCACAATCTCCCAATATCATTTGGACTATGTAGGTACCAAGTGTTTTAAACACAGTCATTATGGAGGACATTTCATATCCAAATCACAGCATACTACCTCTGGCTTCCATGGATCAGGGCCATCCCATGATGCAAAACATATTCCTTCCAATTTCAAAAGTCCCTCCAGTCTTTACAGTGCTAACAACATGAAAAGTAAATCCAAGAATGGTTCATGAAACTGTTCACATCCAGTAAGAAAGACATTGAGCTAGTGTAAGAAGCAAAGAGCCTCCTACAGATCTAGGGTGGAATTGTAAGACAGAAATAGGAAAAAGGGAAGGCTACTGAAAGTTTTTCCTTTTCAGTCTGTAGTTGGTAGTTGATAGGGAAGAACAGTGAGTGATTGGTGAAAGAATGTCAGGTGAGCCAGGTGGTAGTGGGACACACCGTTAATCCCAGTTCTCAGGAGGCAGATCTCTATGAGTTTGAGGCCAGACTGGTCTATAAGAGCTAGTTCCAGGACAGTCAGGGCTGTTACACAGAGAAACCCTGTCTCGAAAAACCAAACCAAACCAAACAAAGTGAAAGGCTGGGTAAACATCTCCTGTGGTCAGCCATTACTGAACAAAGAGAGGGTATGGAGGGCATCTAGAAAAACAAGCTAATTTAGCTCTGGGAACAAAGTTACTTTAGTTTGAGAACTGTCATTGTTTAATGAAGGAACTTTACAAAATGCATTTACTATGGCTAACAAGCATTCTATTACTTTTATAGGCTAAACATACAAATTCTTCCACATTCCTCTAGTAAACCAGTTCCAAAGGCCTACAAACAACATGGTCTGGGGTAGCACAATAATCACCCACTCTCTATACATATTTTCTGAATTAGTTCTATTTCTCTTTGCTGTGATCTGACACAAAGCAAATTAAGAGAACAAAGGACTACTCTGGTTTGCAATTCAAAAAGATACAGCCCACCAGGTAAGTTACACAGGAAGGGGGGTGAGGTAGTTATTATATCCAGTCTGAAGTCAAGAACAGAAATTAAGGTCTACCCCTACTGACCCACTTATTCCATCAATGCTCTACAACCTAAAGGTTCCAATGTTCTCCAGAAGAGCTCTACCTGATGGGGACCAATTGTTCAAACACATAAGCCTATGGGAAATATTTTACAATCAAAATATCTAAATTCTTGGGAAAAATAATGTCCTTGTGGACTAGAGCCTCAACCTTATAAAAGTTTTAATTCCTAATAAATTGCTATCAAAATCTAGCAAGAAAATTTTTAAATTTATTTTTTTACTGCTTTATAAATAATACCGTTCAAAATTTCCATTTCCTCCCCTCCTCCCATTTCCTTCCTACTCCCCCACTCCTCTTCCCCCTCCAGTCCTAAGAGAGGACAGAGTACCCTGCCCTGTGGGAAGTCCAAAGCCTCCCCTCCATCCAGGCTTACGAAGGTATGCATCCAAATAGACTGGGATCCCAAAAAGCCACTGCATGTAGTCGAGACAAATCCCAGTGCCATTATCATTGGCTTCTCAGTCTGACCCAATTGTCAGCCACATTCAGAGGGTCCAGTTTGATCCTATGCTCATTCAGTCCCAGTCCAGCTGGCTTTGGTTAGCTCCCATTAGATCAGACACACTGTCTCAGTGGGTGGACCAACCAACGCCTCATGGTCCTGACTTCAGTTTCCATAAGTTTGTAGGATTTGTGGGGGTGGAATTGTTCTTAAATTCTAACTTTACTCCATGGTGATCCGATAAGACACAGGTGATTACTCCAATTTTTTTTTGTATCTGTGAATGTTTGCTTTGTTATTGAGTATGGGATCAATTTTCGAGGGGGTTCCATGAGATGCTGAGAAGAAGGTATATTCTTTTCTGTTTGGGTCAAATGTTCTATAGATGTCTGTTAAGTCCATTTGATTCATTACCTCCATTAATTCTCTTATTTCTCTGTTAGGTTTCTGTCTGATTGACCTGTCCATTGGTGAAAGAGGAGTGTTGAAATCTCCTACTATTAGTGTGTGTGGTTTGATGTCTGCTTTGAGTTCTAGTAATATTTCTTTTACATAAGTGGGTACTTTTATATTAGGGGCGTAGATATTAAGGATAGAGACTTCCTCCTGATGAATTGTTCCCTTTATGAGTATAAAGTGTCCATCTCCATCTCTTCTGATTGATTTTAGTTTGAAATCAATTTTGTTAGATATTAGGATAGCCACACCTGCTTGTTTCTTAGGTCCATTTGATTGGAAAACCTTTTCCCAACCCTTTACTCTGAGGTAGTATCTGTCTTTGAGGTTGAGGTGTGTTTCTTGTAAACAGCAGAATGTTGGATCCTGTTTTTATATCCATTCTCTTAACCTGTGTCTTTTTATAGGTGAATTGAGTCCATTGATATTAAGTGATATTAATGACCAGTGGTTGTTAACTACAGTTATTTTTTTGGTGGTAGTGTTTGTGTGTTTCTCTTCTTCGAGTTGTGCTGGTGGAGGGTTGTCAGATGTCTGTGCTATTGTGGGTGTTGTTGGCTTCCTTGGGTTGAGGCTTTCCTTCTAGTTCTTTCTGTAAGGCTGGGTTTGTGGATACATGTTGTTTAAATCTGTTTTTGTCTTGGAATATCTTGTTTTTTCCATCGATGGTGAAAGAAAGCTTTGTTAGGTATAGTTGTCTGGGCTTGTATCCATGGTCTGTTAGTGTCTACAGCACATCCTGGCTTTCATGGTTTCCATAGAGAAGTCAGGTGTAATTCTGATAGGTTTACCTTTATATTTTACTTGATCTTTTTTTTCCTTTGCAGCTCTTAATACTCTTTCTTTATTCTGTATGTTTTGTGTTTTGATTATTATATGGCAAGAGGATCTTTTTTTTTTTAATCCAGACTACTTGGTGTTCTGTAAGCTTCTTGTACCTTCATAGGAATATCCTTTTTTAGGTTGGGATAGTTTTCTTCTATAATTTTGTTGAATATATTTTCTAGGCCTTTGAGCTGGAATTCTTCTCCTTCTTCTACCCCTATTTTTCTTAGGTTTGGTCTTTTCATGGTGTCCCAGAGTTCCTGGATGTTTTGTTTTAAGAATTTGTTGGATTTGCTGTTTTCTTTGATCAATGTGTCTATTTCCTTTATAGAATCTTCAGTGCCTGAGATTCTTTCTTCTTTCTCTTGTATTCTGTTGGCTATGCTTGCCTCTGTAGTTCCTGTTCTTTTACCCAGATTTTCCATATCCAGCCATCCCTCAGTTTGTGTTTTATTTATTATTTCCATTTCGGTCTTTCAGTCTTGAACTGTTTCCTTTACCTGTTTGATTGCTTTTTCTTGGTTTTCTTGGGTATCTTTGAGGGTTTTATTAATTTCTTCTAACTTTTTGTTTGTCTTCTCTTCCATTTCTTTAAGGGAGTTTTTCACTTCCTGTTTAAGGGTCTCCATCATTTTCATAAGGTTACATTTAAAGTTGATTTTTTTTTACTTCTTCTGAGTTAGGGTGTTCAAATCTTCCTGTTGAGTGTTTGCTGGATTCTGGTGTTATCATGTTGCTTTTCAGGTTGTTGAATAAATTCTTGCATTGGTGCCTGCCCGTCTCTTCCTTCAAATGAGGCGGGAGAGTCTTGGCATCTTGGTCGAATCTTTGCTGTGGCTGGCTGTGTACTTGGGAGTTTTTCTTGGTCTGCCCTTCTTAGGTCCCCTTAGCACTGGAATAGGCTGTGCCAGGGAATGTAAGGACCCCCAGGTGAAAAGGAATGCTTGGGGCAAGGTGGAATGGGGTAAAGAAAGCCAGCAGCAGGGAATATGCCCCATTGGATGGCCAGAAAAGCTTAGGGAATTGGAGGGGGCCTTGACTCAGTTCCCCCGGGACTGTCCAGCTGGGCAGCCACTCACTCACCACTCTGGATCTCCTCAGCATGGGAGCAAGACCTCTTTCTGGGCTCCAAGGACCTCACAGACAAAAGGATGGGCTTGGGGGGCAGGGTAGTGTGGTACAAACTCCAGCGGCAGGACCATTCACCACTGGCTCCCCAGACCCTCAGCCTCTAAGCAGACTGAGTTGGGGGATCCAAGGACGCCACAGATGAAAAGGAGTGCTTGGAAGCAAGATGGGATAGGGTAAAGAAAGTCAGTAGCAGGGAACACGCCCCACTGGATGGCCAGAAATGTTTAGGGAATTGGAGGGGTCCTGGGCTCCATTCCCTGGGACTGGCTGGTGGACAACCACTCACTCACCACTCCAGATCTCCTCAGCAGAGGAGCAGGGCCTCTTGTTGGGCTCCAAGGACCTGGCAAGAACTTTTAAATTAATTTTAACTACAACATAAAATCATGAAAATTGAACATATCATTTTGGCATTTTAATGCATACGTACATGCCTTTTGTCTCAAGTATTTGTCATTTCTTTGTTGATGGAAACTTTCTAAATTTCTTCTTCCATTTCTGTGATGTGTGTAGTACATTATGCCATCCAATAACAATTTGTTGCAATATTGTAACATCACAATATTACTACTAAGTCCTTCAAGTTATTCTTGTAGATAAAGTTTGTTGTAAAGTTTGCATGCAATGAGAAAGAATGACCATACACCAAATGCATGTAGAGATCAGAAGATGGCATTCTATGTCTGAAGATCGTTTTTTACCTCCTGAGACTGTAGCTACAGAGAGTTGGGAGCTGGGACTCAAACCTTAGTCCTGTGGAAGAACATCCAGTGCTCTTAACAGCGGAACCATCTCTGTAGCCCTAAAGGCAGGTTCTAACAGGAATAAAATGTAACAAATTACTGTTCTTGTGGTTAAATGTGTTTACCTGCAACGGCTCGCCCCAGCTGAGAAAGTCCCATGCCTGTCTTCCCAAATCCTGCCCTCTCAGAGAAACTGCTGGAAGTCAAGTTCTTTTCCGGTTTTGGAGGATGCATCATTGCCCTGTGCCTACAGCTCACTCCACTCCTCCCCCTTCAAGCCCCACCCTCTCAGAGAACCCACAAAAAGCCCAGTTCTCAGAGTGGAAACCCGAGACCCTACCCAAAAGCTTACCAGAGCAGGAACCCACCTTGGGGCACGCCATTGCCCCACACCCCTACAGGGTAGTTAAACCACCCCCTTTAGAATGGCCACATGATTTCTCTCCTGTTCCCTTTCCCAAGAGTCACTGGGGTGTTGTGATTTTTAATTCAGCTCAATTTGGTGTACTGCATCGGTGGAGAAATCTACTGCTGGGGATACAAAAATTAAAGAAAAAAATCGATGCTGTAGTTGTAGTAAAACGGCAGCACTAGCAGGAAGATGGGCGAAACACAAATTTGTGGGACAGAACAGAGAACCCAGAAATGGGACAGTACAAAGATGTCCAGTTAACAGTTTTCACATATTTATTTTCTGTGTGGTGTGTTAGTGTACCATGTCACTTGTGTGAAGGTCAGAGAACAACCTGCAGGAGTTATTTCTCTCCTTCTACTACATGGATCCTAAGGATTGATCTTAAGTGATGAACCAACCCTCAGTTAATTTCTATAAATAAGTAAAAATGACTCAATCATTAGACATAATCTTAAACAAAGGGATTAGAGTAATCAAACATTCATGGGCAAAAACCATGTAAATAGTAAAACAATTTTATCTGGTAGGATGGATCCTATGACTAAGGGGTTTTTCCTAGTGTGAGGCTCATCCATTGCAGGCTGAGTGTGCTGAGTTCTGCAAATTCCAAACATGGGGAACTTGACTACACATTTGTGAAGTAGGGGATTGCTTTCCAACTTAAGAACAAGAAAGAAAGAAAAACTCTATGCATCTTATATAAAGCTAACTTCAATGAACAATGGCTTAAACATAAAAAAAATTAAAATGATGATTGCTGAGCAGAAAGAGGCAAGAAGAGACAGGAGCCTGGTCCTTTTTGGTCTGAGAGCCATAGAAGCACCAGAGGCCCCTGGCAGGCTTAGGCCTTGGCAAAGACAGGAAAAGGGCAGAGAAACCTGGGTATCCAGCACTACTTGTACAAGCTGGAGCCACAGTTGTGTAGAAAAGGAAGAATCTTGAGGGACATTTACAGAAACAAGATTGAGCCAGTGACCTAGGCTGGAGCAAGCCTGAGGCAGCAAACTCCACAGGAGCAGGAGTGTTTCCAGACCAGGGACATTTGTGGAAATGGGACTGAGACAGCAAATTCCACAGGAGCAGGTACAGAGGAGCAGCCACTAAGGGAAGTGGGCTTGAGCCAGAGACCTCTGTGGGTCTGGGTGTGAGTCTGGCACCTCCATGAGAGTGGCCTGAGCCAGAACCTATGTATGTCTGGGCATGAGTCTGGGACCTCTGAGGGAGTAGGCAGGAACCAGAGACCTCTGCTGGTCCAGGCATGAGTCTGGGACCTCCGAGGAAGTCAGCCTGAGCCAGACCTCTGTGGTTCCAGGCCCACCCAAATCTGGGACCTTGGAGGGAGTAGACTGACGTGAGAGACCTTTGAGGGACCAACTCCAAGAAGCTCCATAGGAGCAGATCCAGACCAGGGACATTTGCAAAACAGAACTGAGCCAGGAACCTAGGATGGAGAAGGCCTGAGACAGAAAAATCCACAGGAGCAGAGCAAATCCCAGGAGAACCAAACGACCTCCAAGAACATGGAATGACCAGCAGGGTGACTGGAACCGTGACACTGACTGCACCATGAAGAGCAACCATCTGAGCCTTGGATCCACTGGCACCTGGAAGATAGATCAACAGGGTCACAGACAGTCCCAACTACACCAATTAGAGGAAAAGATGAGTAAACAAGGTAAGAACACACAACACCACAAAGAGCAAAATGACACCAGTAAAAACTAGTGACCCTACAACAGCAAGACTTGAACAACCAAATATAGATAAAGAGAAGAAAATGACACAAAAAATAATTTTAGGAGAATATTTGAGGCCCCTAAAGAGGAAATTAAAAATTGCCTCAAAGAAATGGAGGCAAAAACAAACAAAATACTGGAAGACATTAACAAATTCCTTAAAGAAAACCAAGAAAAATGAATTAAATATATGAAAGAAACTATTTAAGACTTGAAAACTAAAATAAACACAATAAAGAAAACAGAAGCTGGGGGAATTATAGAAACAGAAATAATGAAAAAATGATCATGAACCACAAATGCAAGCATAAACAACAGAATACAAGAGATGGAAGAGAAAAATCTCAACTGCTAAAAATACAGCAGAGGAAGGAAAACATTAAATCTAACAAAAGCTTAACACAAAATATCCATGAAATATAAGACACAATAAAAAAGACCAAAACTAAGAATAACAGGGATAGAAAAAAGAGTATAAGTTAAATTCAAAAGCACAGAAAATATATTTAGCAAAATCATAGAAGAAAACTTTCTCAACCTAAAGAAAGATATGTTTATGAATATACAAGAAGCTTACAGAACACCAAATAGAATGGATCAAAAAAGTCCCCTCATCACATAATAATCTAAACACTAAACATACAAAATAAAGAAAGAATATTAAGAGCTACAAAGGAAAAAGGCCAAGTAATATATAAAGGCAGACCTATCAGAATGACACCTGATTTCTCATTGGAGACAATGAAAGCTAGAAGGTCAAGCGTTATGCAGACACTAAGAGACCATGGATGCCAGCCCAGACTACTATACACAGCAAAACTTTCAATCACCATAGAAGGACAGAACAAGATATTCCATGACAAAACTAGATTTCACTAATACCTAGCCATAAACCCTGCCCTACACAAAATACTAGAAGGAAAACTCCAACCCAAGGAAGTTGGCTACATCAACAAAACACAGACAATTGATTATCTCATAGCAGCAAATCCCCAAAAAGGAGAAAACACACAAAATAACATCACCAACAATGAAAACTAAATTAACAGGAGATAGCAATCACTAATCATTAATATCAATTAATATAAATGGACTTAACTCACATATAAAACGACACAGGCTAACAGACTGGATATGAAAACAGAATCTATCCTTCTGCTGAATGCAAGAAACACACCCCAACCTTAAAGACAGACATCACCTCAGAATAAAGGGCTGGGAAAAAATTTTCCAATTAAATGCACCTAAGAAACAAGCTGGTGTAGCTATCCTAATATCTAACAAAATAGACTTCAAACTAAAATCAATCAAAAGAGACAAAGAAGGACATTTCATATTAGTCACAGGAAGAATGCATCAAGAAGAAATCTCAATACTAAACATCTATGCCCTAAATACAAGGGCACCCTTATATGTAAAAGAAACGCCTATAAAGCTTAAATCATATATTAAACCCCATACACTGATAATGGGAGACTTCAACACTCTGCTCCTACCACTGGACAGACAGGTCAGTCAGATGAAAAATTAACAGAGAAATAAGGGAACTAACAGATGTTATGACTTAAATGGGCTTAACAGACATCTATAAAACATTCCATCCAAACATAAAATGTTGTAAGGAGGCCGCTAGTATATTCCCAGCCACCCAGACACCCTGAGATAATCACACAGAAACTGTATTGATAAAATCACTGCTTGGCCCATTATCTTTAGCTTCTTATTGGCTAACATTTATATCTTAGTTTAACCTATTTCTAGTAATCTGTGTATTGCCACATGGCTGTGACTTACCGAGTAAAATTCCCAGAGTCTGTTTCTGGTGTGGCTACATAGCTTCTCCCTAATTCTTACTTCTTTCCCCCATCATTCAGTTTAGTTTCCCCCAGCTACCTCTATTCACTGCACAGGCCCAAGACAGTTTCTTTATTAATCAATGGTATTCATAGCATACAGAGGGGAATCCCACATCAATAAAAGAATATACCTTCTTCTCAGCACCTCATGGAATGGTCTTAAAAATTGACCACATATTAAGTAACAAAACAAACCTCAACAGATACAAAAATTGAAATAACCCCATGTATCTTATCAGATCACCATGGCTTAAAATTAGAATTCAACAACAACACTAATTTCAGAAAGCCCACAAACATATGGAAATTAAACAATGCTCACCTGAAGCATAAATGGGTCAAGGAAGAAATAAAGGGAGAAATTAAAGACTTCCTAAAATTCAATGAAAATGACCACATAACATACCCAAATTTAAGGGACGCAATGACAGTAGTGTTTAGAGGAAAGTTCATAGCACTAAATAACTATATAAAGAAGCTGGAAATACACCACATTAGTGAGATAACAGAACACCTGAAATCTCTAGAACAAAAAGAAACAAACTCACCCAGGAGGACTAGAAGTCAAGAAATAATCGACTTCTCTGTTTTTATGCCAATACCAAGCTGTTTTCAATACTGTAGCTCTGTAATAGAGTTTGAAGTCAGGGATGGTAATACCTCAAGACAATCCTTTATTGTATAAGATTGTTTTGGCTATCCTGTGTTTTTGTTTTTCCATATAAAGTTGATTATTGTCTTCTCCAGATCTGTGAAGAATTTTGATGGGGATTGCATTGAATCTATAGATTGCGTTTGGTAGAATTGCCATTTTTACTATGTTGATCCTCCCAATCCAAGAGCAAGGGAGGTCCTTCCATTTTCTGGTGTCCTCTTAAATTTCTTTCTTCAAAGACTTA
>NC_022022.1:1637238-1638720 GCF_000317375.1 Microtus ochrogaster
GGGGGAGGGGGAGAGGGGCAGGAGGAGGGGGAGGGAAATTGGAGGCTGGGAGGAAGCAGAAATTTTTTTCAATAAGAAAAATTAAATGAAAACCAGATAAGCAAAATAAATAGACCTATAACTGATAAGGTAATAGAGGCAGTCATCAAAAGTCTCCCAATCAAAAAAGTCCACAATCAGGTGGTTTTAAACATAATTATACAAGATTTCTGAAGCAGAACTAATACCAATATTCCTCAAATAGTTCCACATAATAGAAACAGAAGGAACATTGCTAAATTCTTTTTATAAGGTTACAATTACCCTGATACCCAAACCACACAATGACATTACTAAGAAAGAGAATTACAGATCAATCTCACTCATGAACATTGATGCAAAAATACTCAGTAAAATACTGGCAAATTGAATCCAAGAGCTCATCAAAACCATCAACCACCATGATCAACTCAGCTTCATCTCAGAGATGCAGGGATAGTTCAACATTCAAAAATCTGTCAACATAATCCACCATATAAACAAACTGAAAAATAAAAAACACATAATCATCTCATTAAATGCCAAAAAAGCCTTAAACAAAACACAGCATTTATTCATGATAAAGGTCTTGGAGAGAGTAGGGATACAAGGAACATACCTAAACATAATAAAGGAAATATACAGCAAGCCAACAGCCAACATCAAGCTTAATGGAGAGAAACTCAAAGTGATCCCACTGAAATAAAAAACAAGACAAGGTAATCCACTCTCTCCATATCTATTCAATATAGTTTTTAAGGTCCTAGCTAAAGCAATGAGACAACAAAAGGAGATCAAGGAGATACAAATCAGAAAAGAGGAAGTAAAACTCTCACCGTTTGCTGATGATATGATAGTTTACATAAATGACCCAAAATTTCTACCAAGGAACTTCCATAACTCATAAACACTTTCAGTAGTGTAGTAGAATACAAGATTGTAGGGATAAGTCCCGCCCCTTAGGGGGTGTGTTCGTCTCGGGCTAATGTTTGCTTATATATTTGGTGAGCGTGCTCCCAGCCGCTGCCCGCTGCTTCTGCTTTCCTGATCTCCGCGGGAATGGTGGTTCTGTAAGTCTATTAAAGCTATATATATATATATACAATCTGTATGCCATTACATTTTGGCACCCAATGTGGGGCTCGAACCCACCACCCTGGGATTAAGAGTCTCATGCTCTACCGATTGAGCTAGCCGGGCAGTGGTGGTGCAGGCCTTTAATCCCAGCACTCGGGAGGCAGAGACAGGCAGATCTCTGTGAGTTCGAGGCCAGCCTGGTCTACAAGAACTAGTTCTAGGACAGGCTCCAAAAACACAGAGACCACCAATGGGAGGAACCGATCATTGCAGGTAAAGAATTTTTCTTTTATAAACAAAAGGTCTGAACACATTACTGTTCAAGAATTTAACAGTTTTTTTAATTGTACCATGTGGGAGATTTTACAAGAGGTGTCTATCACCCCA
>NC_022022.1:1656041-1691049 GCF_000317375.1 Microtus ochrogaster
GATAGAATGTTTAGCAAAATGTTTCTTCTCAATTTTGTTTGTTATATTTATTATTTGTTATTATTGTATATAGTTGTATTTGGTTTAGTTCTGTCTTATTTAGACAAAAAGGGGAGATGTAGGGATAAGTCCCGCCCCTTAGAGGGCGTGTTCGCCTCGGGCTAATGTTTGCTTATATATTTGGCGAGCGTGCTCCCAGCCGCTGCTTCTGCTTTCCTGGTCTCCGCAGGAACGGTGGTTCTGTAAGTCTATTAAAGCTATATATACATATATTTTTACAATCTGTCTGCATTCGTTTACGCCGTTACACAAGATTAACTCAAACGAATCAGTAACCCTCCTTTGTACACATGATAAATTGGCTGAGAAAGAAATCACAAAACCACAAAAACCACAAATAGCATAAAATATCTTGGAGTAATTCTAACCAAACAAAGTATGACAATGTAAGACTTATGTGACAAGAACTTTAAGTCTTTGAAGAAAGAAATGGTAGAATTAACATAGTAAAAATGGCAATCTTACCAAAAGAAATCTACAGATTCAATGTAATACTCATCAAAATCCCAGAAAAATTCTTTGTAGAACTTGAAAGAATGGTACTCAGCTTCATTTGGAAAAGGAAACAAAACAGGATAGCCAAAACAATCTTGTATAATAAAAGAACTGCTGGAGGCATCACAACCCCTGACTTCAAACTCTACTACAGAGAAACAGTGCTGAAAACAGCCTGGTATTGACATGAAAACACACAGGAGGATGAATGGAACCAAACTGAAGGCCTGGATATTAATCCTTACACCTACAAACACCCAATTTTTGACAAAGAAGCCAGAAATAATCAATGGAAAAAAGAAAGCATATTTAACAAGTGGTGCTGGCATAACTGGATATCAACATGTAAAAGAATGAAAATAGACCCATATCTATCACCATGCACAAAACTCAAGTCTAAATGGATCAAAGACCGCAACATAAAGCCAGCCATACTGAACCTCATAGAAGAGAAAGTGGGAAGTACACTTGAACGCATTGGCACAGGAGACCACTTCCTAAATATAATATAGCAGCACAGACACTGAGAGAAACAATTAATAAATGGCACTTCCTAAAACTGAAAAGCTTCTGTAAAGCAAAGGACACAGTCAACAAGTCAAACTGGCAGCCTACAGAGTGGAGAAAGATCTTCTCCAACTTCACATCAGACAGAGGTCTGATCTCCAAAATATGCAAAGAACTCAAGAAATTGGTCATCAAAAGAACAAATAATCCTATAGAAATGGAGTACAGACCTAAACAGAGAACTCTCAACAGATAAATCTAAAATAGCTGAAAGAGGCTTAAGGAAATGCTCAACATCCTTAGCCATCAGAGAAATGCAAATTAAAACAACCCTGAGATTCCATCTTACACTGGTAAGAATGACCTTGATCAAAACACTGATGACAACTTATGCTGGAGAGGTTGTGGGGTAAAGGGAACATTCCTGCATTGCTGGTAGGAATGCAAGCTGGTACAACCCCTTTGGATTTCAGCGTGGCAATTTCTCAGAAAATTAGGAAACAACCTTCCTCAAGACCCAGCAATACTACTTTTGGGTATATACCCAAAGGATGCTCAATAGTACCACAAGGACACGTGATCAACTATGTTCACAGCAGCATTGTTTGTAATAGCCAGAACCTGGAAACAACCTTGACTGAAGAGTGGATAAGGAAAATGTGGTACATTTACACAATGGAGTACTACACAGAGAAAAAAATAATGACATCTTGAAATTTGCAGGAAAATGGATGGAGCTAGAAAACATTATTTTGAGTGAGGTAACCCAGACTCAGAAAGACAACTATCACATGTACTCACTCATAAATGGTTTTTAAATATAAAGCAGAGAAAACAAGCCTACAAATCACAATCCCCGAGAACCTAGACCACAATAAGGTGGTGACCTAAACTGGTGCATTCAGGAAAGCTATGTGGTGATCCTATGGCTGAAGCAAGCTGTGTAGTGCAGTGGAGACAGAACAGGAGGTGGAGGAGTTTTAAGGCCAGCTACACAGGGATATTTATCTCAAAACATCCAAAGAAAAACAAAACAAAGGCAAAACAGACTTAGCCTACAATCTAACATGTGTATCTTAACCAAAGAAATGAAAATTTGTCTTTAAACAACATCTTTCATGCACTTTTATAGCAGTTTTATTCATAACAATTAAAACCTGAAAACCACCTAGATGCCCTCAGTGGGTTAAATAGCTGGCATGTTCCTCAAGGAAAATGGAAAAACTATAGATATGAACAAACCTTAAAAAAATTACACTAGATAAGGGGAAATGCCTAGCATATGAGTCTATTTGTAAAGTGTTTGTGAAAAGGCATACATCACAAATAGAAATTAACTTAAGGACTAAGGAATGGGTGTGGAGGGTGTGGTATGATTAGGACAGAATAAGTACTGGGAATCTTGCATCTTTAGTCTAACAATATGATTGAATATCCTGTTTGTAACTATGAAAATCACCAAAGATGTACTTGATACATTCATACAGATAAACACACAAATAACCAAAATAACTTCAAGTATAACTGGAAAAGTCTTAGGAAAGTTCTGTGGGTTACATTTAGATTTTCAGGGAGGGAGAGGAAAAGGAAAAAGTCAGTAGGTTGGAGAGAAAAGAGCTGAGATGAATCTTTTTGACATATAGTGTGTGTCTGAAGGAAGAGGCTTCAGTCTCAGCAGACAGGTATACCCATTCTTAAAAGTTTCCAGGGGATGGGGAGGGCCTACATCACAAGGCTTGGTTAATGTGTGGTCTATGCTAAGTGTCCACAGTCTTTGTCACTGATTCCCAGATGGTGAGTGTGTGTGTGGATGTGTGTGGATTCAGCTCTTTCTGAGAGCCGCGAGTGACCTATTAGTGATCCCTAGCAGTGTCTGGAGGGAAAGGAGGCTACAAGGGGTGCTCCCAGACCGCTGAGGCTCTCTAAAATGTAATATGGAAGGCCATGGATCTAACAGTTACATCTATAGCAGTGTTCTGTATTTGATGTGTACTGTAGTCATATAGAATACTATTTGATATTCAGGGTACTGAACAGAAGATATATAGGACTTCTTTGTGCTTTTCTTTGGAAATTCTCCAAAATTTATAAGTATGAATTAAAAATAAAAATAAATGTACAGCAATTAAAAGATTGGCAGCAAAGTATGAATAAGCACACCAGCGACGTTAAATAAGAATTCTAGAACTCCCTAATATCAACAAATAGTTAACATCTGCCAAAACACTTCGGTTTAATAGAGACAGTGGGATAAAATCATAATCAATTCAGAAGACTCACAAATCACATTATCATAATGTCAGAATGTAAAACTTTCAAATTTCTAGTATGAAGAATACAAGTCAAAATGATCACTAGTTAGTTATAGACACAAGTTGTACAGTAGTACACATATAAAAAGATGTAAACTAACATATAAAGTGATTTATATGTAGATAATTCTATAATATTTGAATGCAGCCAATGCTAAACTATGACCAGATTAAACGTATACTACAACTACAAAATCTTCAAATGTGAGTTGCACAGTAAAAAACAAAGTAATTACAACAGATAAACAAATGAGAGAGGAAACATCTTAGCACTTCCCCAGGCCACAAAACCACAGACAAGTGACAAAACAGGAAAACAGGAAGAAAGGAGATACAAAACTGTCAAAAAACTATAGTCAAAAAGGCAGTAGTAGGTTCTGAGAGTAACAGCAACCTATACCTAAAAGAAACAAAATCAGCTAAATGGACTAACTATATTGTCTGAAGAGAGTAATTTTGCTTGAAAATACACATAAACTAAAGGTAAAGGCATGAAAAAAAAAGATATTCCATGCAAATGAGAACCAAAATTGAGTTTGGAGACTTATATCTGATGAATCATACTTTACATTTTACACATACTTTGTTAAAAGAGTGGGAAAAGATCGTCATGTAACTGTAAAGGTGTCGATTCATTAAGAATAGATAATGCAACAATAATTAATAAATTTAACAATGATAAACATGTATCACTTAATGTTAGAGGATCCAAGTATTCACAAGGAATGTTAGATCTAAAGGAAGGCACAGGTTGTAACAGTGCATGTAATGGTCTGGTTTTTCCCAGCTTGACACAGTCTTGAGAAGGGACCTCAAATGAGAAAATGTCCCATCAGACTGGCTTGTAGGCAAGCTTGTGGGGGCATTTTCTTGATTGGTGATTGATTAGGAAAGCCTAGTCCATAGTGTGGTGCTGTTGCTGGGCAGGTGTGCTGGAGTGTACAAGAAAGGAAACTGAGCAAGCCATGGGGAGCAAGTTAGAGAGCAGCATTCTTCTGCTCCCTCTGCTCAGGTTCCTGTGTCTAGGTTTCTGTCCTGACTTTTCTTCATGAAGGTTGTAGGCTATAATGTTAAATAAACCCTTTTCTCCCCAATTTGCTTTTGGTAGAAATGCTTTATCACAACAATAGAAAACTAAGTAAGATAGTAGGGAACTCCAACATCCTCCTATCGACAATCGAAATAGTATCCAGACATAAACAAAGAAACTGTATATAAATATAAATATAAATTGTACCCTAATACTATGTAACAGACATTTATAGAATATTCCACCAAAGCAGAAAAACACATGCTCTTCCTAAGTGCACATTAAACATTCTCCAGAACGGAGCAATATAAGGCCAAAAAGCCATCAACACATTTAAAGAGATCTAATTCATTTCAAATATATCTTCTGATCACAATGGTGCAAAATTTGAGAATTGTAAAAAAAAAAAGAATTATCAAATGTGCAGGCATCAAGGAATATGCTTCTGAGTGGCCAACAATTTAAAACTTAAGAAATAAGTGAAATAGAAACAAAACCCATCAAATCCGGTGGGAATCAAAACAAAATAATTCTAAACACGCATCAACCGTCTCAGCACTAGACAGACTAAGGCAAAATGATCACAATTCTGACTCCAGTCTGAACCATGGTAGTAAGACACTGTCTCAAAACAACAGGGAAGAAGTTCTAAGAGGGGAATTTGTGCTAAAGGAACACCTGCTTTAAAAAGGAAGAAAATGAAGCTGAGGCAGGAAAACTGCAAGGCTGGGGACAGTCTAGAGTGCATGGTAAGATCTTGTCTCAGAAAAAAGGGAAGGGAAAGACGAGGAGGAGGGGAAGGGAGAGGAGAAAAGGAGAAGAGGCAAAAGATCACAAGCAAATAATCAAAGACTGGACATCAAGGAAGAAGAAAATTAAGAGAAAAAGAACAAAATGTAAGTCTTGAAAAAAAAGAACAATAACAGAGTGGCAGTAAGTAGCAGATTAAAAATTTTGTTTAAATGAAATAAAAAGTTGACATTTTAAAAAGATAAATTACACCTTTAGTTAAATGCAGAGGAAAAAAAACCCAAACAAAAATCATAAACAAAAACAAAGTAGTTTCAACAAGTATCACAATTTTGTTTTTTAATAAAGATTTTGCTGTGTAGCACAGGTTGGCCTGGAAAATACATAGCCCATGCTGCTGCTGTTGTACTCTTCCTGCCTCAGTTTCCCTAGGGCTACGATTACAACTGCAGTGTGTGTTTCTGTGTACTAAAGATGAACAATCCAGAGGTGAAGTTAAGAAACAATTCCCATATCACTGAAAAGAATCAAATATTTAGGAACAAACTTTACTGGGAAAGTAAATGAAAGACACTGAAACCTAGAAAATAACAGTGAAATAAATTAAATAAAACATAAAAGAGTGGAAAGACATCCATGTATACCCTGGAAAACTCATTGTCATTAACATGTCAAAAGTGTCCAAAATTACTCACAGGTCTGGTACACTCTGTTACAACCCCAAAGATGATTCTGCAAATATAGAAATGTCCATCTCAAATTCATGTGAAATCTCAAGAGACCCTGAATAGACAAAATGTCAAGACACAACAAAATTAGAAGTTTTATGTATTCAGATTCCCAAAAATTACTACACAGTGTAGTTATCAGAGTAATGTGATTCTGGAGCAAAGACAGCCACACCGGTTCGTGGAATAGTATAGAGTCCAGAAAATGCAGTGACATCCAACTAAAACGCCAACAATACTCTGATTTAAAAAAAAAATCAGTTACCTGTCTGCGGCAATCACTAGTTGTCTAGTTGAACTAAAAGTTCTTCTCCACAGCAAGGAAATCATGTCTGGTGCTGGAAATCTAGCAAGGTTCAGAAAGGCTAGTGAAGTCATAGACCTTAGGAAAGAATCTACTTTTACCACTTTGTTAGTACATTTCATCTTATCCTTATACCCACAGGGAAGTGGTGTCACCACTCCTCATCAAAGAAATCTCTTTACAAATGGAAGATGTATGTATGTATGTATGTATGTATGTATGTATGTATGTATGTATGTATGTATGTTAGAAATCCAAATATTTGAAATGCAATGGCCATTGTAATGGCACACACCTTTAATACCAGTGCTCAGGAGACAGAGGCAGGCAGATCTTTGTGAGAACGAGGCCAACCTGGTCTAAATAATGTTTTCTAGGCCAGTCAGAGATACGTAGAGACCCTGTCTCAAAAAGGAAAAAAAATGAGTGTGTGTGTGTAACAAGTCTTTCTATGTTTCTCATAATTCTTGTTAATTATGAAAGCTTGGCATATAGCTTAGGCTTGTTTCTAACTCTCTTTTATAACTTATATTAACCCATTTATATTAATCTACGTTCTATCACATGGTGTTAGCTCTCTTCCACCTTGCACCTTCTGTTTCCTCTCCATGTCTCCTGGCTTCTTCTGCCCCTGGATTCCTCTCCTTTCTCTGCCTATACCTCTTGCCTAGCTATTGGCCATTCAGTTCTTTACTAAACCAATTGCAGCACACTATATGTTCACACAGTGTACAAATTTCCCACAACATGTGTGTACATGTGCGTGTGTGTTTGTGTGTGTCTGGGTGTTTCTCTAGACTGTGTGGTCCTGAATCTGATTTACTCAGAATTTGGAAGATTCCATAAGACACTAAGCATTCTTTACATTGGTCATGTCTAAAACTCTGGCTGGCAGAGGGAGTTGGGGAAATGTCCTAGAGGAGATGATGCATGTGGAACATCCAGAACTATTAGAAAATGGGTAAAGGGGAGCAGGGAAGGATGCGGGAAAGAACCATGACAAATGCTGGCACTGTGAGGGAATATGAATTTCAAAGCAGAAAATCAACGCCTGCGAAGTTTAACCTGGAAAACCTGGCAGAAGACAGATAATGTGGATCCTACACATTATATTAAAAAACTTGAACTTTAAAAAAAAAAGAAATCTCTTTATAGAAAATGGAGAGCACTATAGAAAGCCACAATTGAATACATGCAGAGATCAAGAGGTTGTGGGGAGCCCAATCTCAGTCAGTTCTGCATCTATGAGTCAGAGGGTGTCACTAGTCAGAATACTAGGAAGTCTGCTGTGAAACAGTCTTTCCTAGAATTGTCTGTATAAACAAGACCAGAACAATAGCAAGATCAGGACATGTTAGGGGGAAAATTTTATGGGGACTCATTACTAGGCAAAAACAAAACAAAACAAAAACAAAAACAACTATTGACTTCTGGGAGAAAAAGAATAGGCCTCATCCAAGGATGGTGCACCTTATCGGCTGTCCTTAAGGGGAGTCCTGAACCATATATACACAAACAACAAAAGAGTTTGAGCAGTTGTATATATACATATATTTGTGCATATGTGTGCGTGTGTGTGTGTAGGTAACAAATAAAATCAAAAAAAACTATCAACTTGAGGGGGAATAGAAGGATTTTGAGGGAGAGTACTTGGAAGGGACTAGAGGCAGTAAAAGGGGAAGAAGTAATATAATTGTATTTTAATTTAAAATGTTGCTAGGAAAAAACTGGATCTAAACATGTAAACATGTAAACATGTAAACATGTAAAAGAGAGAAAAAAGTCATACAAATATTAACTCAAAATAGTTCAAAGACAAATAAAAGATAGAACTATTAAATCTTTTAAAAACATAAGAAAATGCCAATGACATTATATTTGATGATAATTTCTTGCTCTGATACCAAAAGCATAGTCAATGAAAGAAAAATAAATGTGTCTATAAAATATTTAAAATTTCTTCATATCAAAAGGTGCAATCCACCAAGTGAAAATCTGATTCAAGGGAAAATATTTGCCAAACACATAGGAAACATTAATATCTAAATAATAATCTAAAGAACTCTTAAAATATGAAAATGAACTCAATAATAAAAATTAATTTGTAACAATTCTTTGAGAATTTCTTTTTTGGTACTGCAACCATTTTAATATAATTATACATATCTGCCAAATCCAGGGTGAAAGGGTTTATGCATATATAACTTCCAGTTAACATCGGCAAGCATAAATGACAATGATCTTGGTTTAAAATTCATCACGGTCAGAGCAATTGATTGATGTTTTTTGCTGCCAGGCTTACCAACGTTAAATTACGGATGAATCAGGGTCCTTTTGCTTCTCCTCGATCCTTGACCAGAGACAGCAAGCAGGGCAGCTCACCTCCAGCCAAAGGTAATCTTTCTAGAACAGTATTCAATTGCTCTGAATTTTGCTTACAATTATAACCTATTTAATCATAAAAGAACCCCTGCATAGGTGGAGTTCAAGGTTGCATACAATAACAGGAGATCACAGTTTTGAAGTCTAGCACAGATTAAAAACCACAGATGTACCATTTATATAAGACACACACTGATTGTCTCTTAAACTACATATTGACTCCTTATGAACATTGTTTTTTTTAATAAAGTAGTGCATCTAGGACAATCAGTTGCACAATTCACACAGCCTGAAAAGGTTTTCAGTGCCAGCTGCCAGTTGGTCATGAACCATGAATGAGTCTGGGACACTGTCCATTTCTGAGATTCAAGAAAGGATTGGCTAAAACCTATGCTTTGAAGGGTTGGGCCTTCTCTCCCTTCCCTCATAACCTAGTTTTGATTGATTTCTATTTTGAGTGGTGTTTGGTTGCATGTGACTAGAATATATTTGAACAATCATTTGCGAACCAGAAAACCAATGGTCTAGACCTATGGCAGAATCTCATGGTTGGTTTGTCCATTTCAGGTTGCTATTTGATAGGCTCCTCTAAGGCCCTTCATTTTTCCTTCTATGCCTCTCGGGAACTTTGATCAGGAGTCTGAGCATCATCCCGTCTAACTCTTTTAACCAATGCCTGGCTAAAACTGGAATGTCCAGCCCAGAATATTTAAAAATCACCCACAAAAGTAGGTTCTACAGGTCTTCACAAAACCTGGAATTTCCACGAGGATGTCTGATCTTTATAATCCAAGCAGTCAGCATTGAAGTTAAGCTTCCAGGAGGCAGTTTGGTCCTTATAATCCAAGCAATCAGTGGTTGAGTTAAAACCCAAGCTTGAAGCTCCATATCCCTGGGTGGGAAGAGAAGCTGGGGACTGATTGAGATGGCTGGTAACTGCATTGGTACCCATGGGACTGAGTGTGGCCCCTGGTCCAGGAACTGGTAATGCATAGGAGTCAAATAAGATCCACACTCCATGCTCCCAAAGAAGGAAGTTGAGCCAGCATATCCTTGACTATAACCTGAAGCATGAGTGTAGGTCATAGGATAGGACCTTTGCATGCAGGAGGAGGAGGTGGACAGTGGGGAGATGGAGACACAGAAGCACTGCTACTGGCAATGGTTGGGACTGAGGTACTAGAGGAGGGAGTGAACTGGCCACTGGTTCCACTCTCAGAAGTCACTTCCCGAGCTGGAGGGGTCTTGTTTTTGTAAGGTCTCACTTTGTTTTGACCTCCATTCTGTTGTTGCTGCTGTTGTTGGCAGCACTTAGCTCTTTGGTTCTTAAACCACCTGTACCCTGGACTCGGGCAAGTTGATTTTCAGCACCACCTCTTCCCGCATGAAGATGTCTGGGTACCGGGTCTTGGGAAATAGAGCTTCCAAAACGTCCAGCTGTGCCCTGGTGAATGTAGTCCTTTCCTGCCCCTGTTTCCCGGGGGTGTGCTGGAAAAGAAGCCCAGGGCCCCGGGTACCCGACAGAGGGATGCAGCAAGTCCATAACCCGAAGTAGTCAGACTCAGCCCATTGACTGCGAAAGGCGGTTGCTTTAGATGACATCTAGGCTGAGCAAGGTATACATCCAAAGAGAATAGGATCCCAAAAAGCCAGTACATGCAGTAGAGATAAATCCTGGTGCCACTGCCAGTGGCCCCTCAGTCTGCCCCAGCCATACAACTGTCAACCACATTCAAAGGAACTAGCTTGGTTCTATGCTTGTTCTTCCCAGTCCAGCTGGAGTTGTGAGCTCCCATTAGCTCAGGTAAACTGTTTCAGTGGATGAACCCTTCATGGTCTTGATCTCTTTGCTCATATTCTCATTCCTTCCACTCTTCAACTGGACCTTAGGAGCTCAGTCCAGTGCTCCGATGGGGGTCTCCGCCTCTGTTTCCATCTGTTGTGTGATGAAGGTTCTATAGTGATATTTAAGATAATCATCAGTCTGACTACAGGGCAAGGCCAGTTCAGGCACCCTCTCCTCGACTGCTTAGGGTCTAAACTAGGGTCATCTTTGTGGATTCCGGGGAATTTTTCTAGAGCCAGGTTTCGTGCTAAGCTCATAATGGCTCCCTCAATCAAGATATCTCTTTCCTTGCTCTCATATCTGTCTTTCCTCCATCTCAAAATCCCATTCCCTCAAGTTCTCCTCAACCCTCCCCTCCTCCCCTCCTTTTCTCCTCCTCCCCTACCTTCTACCTCCCTCCCCCTTGCTCCCAATTTTGTCAGGAGATCTTGTCAGTCTCCAATTTCCAGGTGGGTTTATGTATGTTTTTCTTTGGGTTCATCTTATTCTTAGCTTCTCTAGGATCATGAACTATAGGCTCAATGTCCTTTGTTTATAGCTAGTACCCACTTATGAGTAAGTACATACCATATTCATTGTTTTGGGTCTGGTTACCTCACTCAGGATAGTGTTTTCTAATTCCATCCATTTGCATGCAAGATGTCATTGCTTTTTTTTTTTTTACCACATATAATATCTAATGTGCAGATGTGCCACACTTTCTTTATCCATTCTTCCATTGAGGGGTATCTAGGTTGTTTCCACATTCTGGTTATTACAAATAATGCTGCTATGAACATAGTTGAACAGATGCTTTTGTAGTATGATTGAGCATCTTTTGGGTATATGCCCAAGAGTGGTATTGCTGGATCCCAAGGTAGGTTGATCCCCAATTTTCTGAGAAACTGCCCTGCTGATTTCCAAAGTGGTTGTACAAGTTTGCATTCCCACCAGCAATGGATGAGTGTTCCCCTTACTCAACATCCTCTCCAGCATAAGCTGTCATTGGTGTTTTTGATCTCATACACTGTGCTTCGATCATATTCACCCCTTCTCCCAGGTCCACTCTTCCTCCCTACTCAAAACCAACTTCATTTCTTTTTCCTCCTCCTCTTTCCAGCCCCCTTTTCACGATGATTCCTGAGTCTTGGAAGGAAGGGTGTGATATAGATGTCCTATTGAGAGCTAAACATTTCACTGTCTCTTATTCTCTGCACACTGAATAGTTGTGAATCTCTATATTGATCACCATCTACTGCTGAAGAAGCTTTTCCAGTGAGAGTTAAGAGATCTGCTGACCTGTGGATAAAATCATGCCATTAGAAGTTAGTTTAATATTATGTCCACTTAGCAAAAATTCTAAGTTCTCTCCTAGGGCCTATGATGGGTTCTTAGACACTTCCTAAAATATATACCCATAAAAATAGTTTAAATGAAGTTAACTTACAACAGGTACTTATCCCTATGAGACACTACAAACTAGCAAACAAAATGCCATGTGCTGCAAATAAGTTGTCTCTTTTGGAGCTGTTAACCACTGGGGTCTCAAAAGCAGCCCCAAGCATGGGCTATTGCCATTCTTCTTGGCTACCTCCAGAATTTGACAGTAATAATTTGTTGCAGAAGACATATATTTGAGTCATAGAACATAGAAAAATTGAGCTAGTACTAGCCTTGAAGATTCTTCCCTAGTGGCTAGCTTTCACAGTATTGGAAGATCGTGAGTATACTACCAGCAGAGAAAACCAATTATCAGTTTTATCCAGCTGTGAACTCTACAAACTACAACAGTGACTGGTGGGCAACATATGGTCACTGGCTCAGTGACAATACAAATGTTATGGGAGTCAATCAAGCATTTTCTGATTGTATTTAAATTATGTTCTATAAGGAACCAAGTTATTAATGAAAAAGATATTTGAATAAATACTTCTTCATATAAAATACAGATGTCCAATGATCACATGGAGAGGTAGTCACTATAACTACTCATTGGGTAGAAAAGTAACTGACATACCTAGCAACACATTAATGGGCAAAACATGGCATATACATACACACAACAGAACATTGTTTGGTTTTTAAAAAAATAAGAGAATTGTGACACTTCCTCCAATACAGATGAATTCTCAAGGTATTATGGCAAGTGAAATAAACCATGCACACAAACAGAAAACATACACTGTACAATTACACTTGTATAAAAATCTTTATTAATGGTGTTATATGATCTAGAGGAGGAGCCATGGAAAGTTAATGTTTAATGGGTAGTGTTTCATTTAGGGAAGATGAAACATTCTGGAAATGGATGGTGGTGTTGAATGCATCAATGTGCTCATTACTAAAGAGCCATCCACTAAAAAAATAGTTAAAATTGTAATTTTGTACTATGAATTTTTTACTACAATATGAATGGCCACTAAATTAAGTCACCATGCAATAGCAGAAACAAAAAGGAGAGAAACCACTTCATTACCTTTGGGGAGGGGAAGAAGCCCAACTCCTCACACAGCCTCCAATTAACCAGCCAGGAAGCTCTTCCCCAGCATTCACCTACTACAACACTTTAATAGAGAGAGTGGACAGCCATTGACTCATCAAGGGGAGACCTAGACTTCCCTCTTTACTTCTGTGGGTGTAAGCCACTGCTTCTTCTGTGGTGTTAGCTAAAGTAGCATGGCTATTGCTTCACAATGTGTGTCTTAAGCTGCTATGTATGCCCATGTTCTCTGGCTAAGAGAATGCCAGACTTCCTTGGGGCTGTCTCTGAAGATTTCAGCCCTACAGGTTTTTTTTTATTCAGGTCCTACTGTAGTATTTATGAGTCCAAAAGAAAGTTACAAGGCTCCATGTGAGTTTCAGACAACTGAGGTCTTTAGTTTGTTCACCTTTTCTTTCTGAGTCTGATATCCAGATAGGTCCCTCAGAACCATGAAATACTACATTTGGCACACACTCATTGCTAACAACAGGGCAGTTGCACATATGAACATAAAAGTTATGACAGCATGTACTACGTCATACCAGATAAAACCCATGGATGGAGCATGGAGGTGAGGAGCTATTGCCAACTGATGGCCATTGAGAGAAGAGTCTGTTTTCAGCAAGGATGCAGCCCCTGAGATTCTGCACCTATACATATACACAGCATGAGTGGGCTCCTGGGTTAAAAACAAAAAAGAACACATTAGGTTTCTAGAAAATAAATAGTAAGGGGTGGTATAGCAGAGGAACTGGAGTGCAGGGAAAAGGAAGTTTGGATTTGATCAAAAAACCATAGTATGAATGTGTAAAATTATCAAACAATTTTTTAAAAATATATCACCCAAGGGAAGATTTGCTTACTCTTCCCAGATACCCAGAGCTTGGCATGTAAGTCTCTCTTTGGGTTCTGAGTCTTAGCTTTAAAAGTTGGCCACTTAATTTACTTTGAAAATCGCTTCACAGGCCTCCAAACTCACAGAAATGGAGCTTGGGCTAAGAGAGCATTATTACTTAATTCTTTTTAAAATGTATTTATTTATTAAAAATTTCCACTCCTCCCATTTTCCTCCCCCTCCCCCCACCCCCTCCCTCACCAGTCCTAAGAGCAGTCAGGGTTCCCTGCCCTGTGGGAAGTCCAAGGTCCTCACCCCTCCATCCAGGTCTAGGAAGGTGAGCATCCAAACAGGCTAGGCTCCCAAAAAGCCAGTACATGCAGTAGGATCAAAACCCAGTGCCATTGTCCTTGGCTTCTCAGTCAGCCCTCATTGTCAGCCACTTTTAGAGAGTGCGTTTTGATCACATGCTTGTTCAGTCCCAGTCCAGCTGGCCTTGGTGAGCTCCCATTAAATCAGTCCCACTGTCTCCATGGGTGGACACACCCCTCGTAGTCCTGACTTCATTGCTCATGTTCTCCCTCCTTTTGCTCTTCATCTGGGTCTTGGGAGCTCAGTCCAGTGCTCCAATGTGGGTCTCTGTCTTTATCTCCATCCATCACCAGATGAAGGTTCTATGGTGATATGCAAGATATTCATCAGTGTTGCTATAGGATAAGGCCAGTTCAGGCACCCTGTCCTCTACTGCCCAAGGACCTAGCTGGGGACATCTCCTTGGATGCCTGGGAACCCCTCTAGAGCCAAGTCTCTTGCCAACCCTAAAATGGCTCCCTTAATTAAGATATCTTCTTCCCCGCTCCCATATCCACCCTTTCTCCATCCCAACCATCCCATTCCCCCAAGCTCTTCCCAATCCTCCCCTTCTCCCTTCCCTCTTCCCATATCCCCTTCCCCCCCATCCAACCCCCACCCCTGTACTCCCAACTTTTGCCTGGCAGTCTTGGTGCCCCTCAATAGAAGAATGGATAAAGAAGGTGTGGCACATATACACTTCAGAGTTCTACTCAGCGGTAAAAAACAATGACATCTTGAATTTTGCATGCAAATGGATGGAAATAGAAAACACTTTACTGAGTAAGATAACCCAGACCCAAAAAGATGAATATGGTATGTACTCACTCATAATTGGTTTCTAGCCATAAATAAAGGACATTGAGCCTATAATTCGTGATCCTAGAGAAGCTAAATAAGAAGGTGAACCCAAAGAAAAACATATATTTATCCTCCTGGATATTGGAAGTATTACTTAATTCTTAAAGCCCTAAACTTAGGTCTTATTTTAGAGCCCAATCAGATGCTAATGGCAGAGGACATGGCAAGTTATTGTAATCTAATTTTCAATACGCATTATCATGTTTCCTGGAGTGTGTGTGTGTGTGTGTGCACATGTATGTGTAAATCAGAGTTAAACATCAGATGTCTTTCTTACTCTCCACACTATGATGATGATGATGATGTTGATGATGATGATGAGATGATAGGATCTCCCACTTGAAACTGGAGCTTATGGACTGATTAGCAAACCGGCAAGCTTTTGCGGCCCACCTGTCTCCACAGCTGTGGCCCACACTGACACACCCAGCATTTTAAGTAGGTGTTAGAGCTCTTAACTCAGCTCCTCACACTTGTGTGACACTTTCCCTACATTTCTCCTGAGCCCATTTCCTGGAATCTTTATGTTTGTCTGCCCATAGTCCTGTCAAACAGGTAGGGAGAAGCTTCTGTCCTGCCTGAGCTGGCCTTGTTTTGTTTTTATTTTGTGAGTCTAGATTGACTGACTAAAATATTACATTGGAATTGCTATGGAACTGATTGATGTCAAGGTCCTGAGTTTTATCAGAGAGAGAGGAAGGGAGGGGAGAGGAGGAGGAGAAAGAGAGAGAGAGAGAGAGAGAGAGAGAGAGAGAGAGAGAGAGAGAGAGAGAACTGTATTTTATCTGTTCAGATGCTAGGTTTTTCCAGGCAGGAACAACTTGCTGACATGTTTTCATTTTCCCTCCCTTGTAGCAGAAAGACTCACAATGTCAATTTAGAACCTTGGGTATCTCCATTCTTGCGAGTGGTGCTTGGACACCTGATAGTTCAAAATGGCTTCTACTTTCCTGATAATGCTACATGCCATCTATTTCTAGAATTGAATAGGAGCCTTTGTGCTTGTACGTGTTTATTTCCCTGGCTGTTTAGTTCTAGAGAAAGCCAGGAGTTCCTGCCGGAGGAAGGGTGCTTTGGAACAGTGATCCTTTTGTGTCTATGACTAGCCCTGAGTCCCCATGCACTGAAGGCATTGGCCAGACCTAATATAGAGCCAAAAGTTGCTTACTGTGGCTATCACCTACTGTCCAGGTCTGTCATATATTCCAAGCTTGACTTCACAGCCTGTGCTAGACTTAGAGCAGCAGTTCTCAACTTGTGGGTCACAATCCCTTTAGGAGTCAAACAACCCTTTCACAGGACAGGGGTCATTTAAGAGCATTGGAAAACACAGAAAATTACATTGCAATTTATAACAGTAGCAAAATTACAGTTAGGAAGTAGCAATAATTTGGGGTCACTACAACATGATGAACTATGTGAAAGGGTCTCAGCATTAGGAAGGCTGAGAACCGCTGCATGAGAGAAACCACTGTATTCTGCTCTTTGAAAATCTTTGACAGGGTCAGTGACTTAGGTTTGGTATCGTGCAGGGCACCAGTATAAGAGATGAACCACTGGAAGCTGAATGCATAGAAATCTGCCCCCTAGAATGTTGCCAGAGAAATGACTTCTCTTCCAATTATAGGTTCCAGTGGGCTGAGAGGGGGATTATTTTACATTAATTGGGTCTGCTCCATGAAGTTCTAAATATCATTCAACACAGAGAAAATTACCATTTCTCTTGTGATTCTTCCCATTCTCTTAGTGGTGTTCTCCAGACTGAGGCAGTGAGTTTCATTAAAATTGTAGAGAGTGGTAGGGTGTAACACTGGGGAAACACAGTCTACACTAATTTCAAAATCCCTGCGTGCACGCACGCGGTTGCAAGTGTGTCTAGTATCTTGGTTAGAGATTCTATTGCTGCAACAAAACCCCATGGTCAAAAGCAACCTCAGATCTCCAGGTGACAGTCCGTCATGAAGGGAAGTCAGGGCAGGAACCCGGAGGCAGGAACTAAGTCGAAGCCATGGAGGAGCACTAGTGACTTGTTCTTGTGGCTTACTCAGTGTGTTTTCTTACATAATCCAGTACTACCCGTCCAGAGGTAGTACCATCCCCAGTGATCTCTGCCACCCACATTAATCAAGAAAGTGAGCTACTCGTTTGCCTACAGGCCACTCTTCTGGGCTCATTGTCAGTCAAGCCCTCTGTGCAGACAACTGTAGTTTGTGTCATCATATGATACCAACTAGCACACAGTTATACAATTTCCCCCTCTTCCTCACCACCCCACCACCCCCACACACGCAACTATGTCCTTCCATGTTATTTGGAGTCTAAGAAGAATCTTTCCTGTGTGAGTCAAGGCCTTTTACACCACTCCACTACAGTTCAGAGATAAAGCCTCAAGCAGCCATGCTGTTTTCATCCTGCTTCTCAACTGCTATTTGGATCAGGCTAAATGATCTCCTGAACAGAAGTGATGAGCATAAATGAGTCTTTTTGGATCTCTAGAACATGCATACTGCCCCACAATAACATGTAAACCTTGTCATTGTTTCTTTTCTCTACTGCCAAGTCTAGCTTGACCTCTGAAGAGCAGTCAACCCAGGACTGGCAATGGTGTCACTTATTAAGAACTGCCTTTTGAGTGGTAACGGATATTCACGCTTTAAAACTACTCAGAACCTGATTTAATCTTAGTGGGCCCAGAACTCCATATTCTCTGTAAAGTCAAACACCGTGGAAAGCGTATCTGGAAAAGGAAGGCACCCTGCACATTAAGAACTATTTTACACCAGTGCACAGACATCTTACCAACTTGGTAAAGAGGAAGGACATTTGCTTTTGCTGCATCCAATGGGTTGGGGTATGGACTGGTTGACAGACATTTTTGCCACTTCCCTTTTTCTGTTTAAGCAAGATCCCTTCTGAATCAGTGCTCTATCCTAGATCCACAGTTCAGCTGCTCTGATAGGAGTTGCACCTGTCACGAAGGGAACTGCTTGTTTCTAGCCTCATGCTGCTGTGGTCACTGCTTCTGGCCCTTGGTACGTAGGATGCTGAAAAAGACCTGGGGTGGTACAGGGTAGAACTACCTCCATTGGGCACCCCTAGATACTCTTCCTGAGCATATGTCTCTCTGGTGGGGTGTGGAGACATGGGTTTCTGCTACTGATCCAGTACTGGCAGGAACGTTGCAAATGGGAGCTGAGAAAAGCAGGGTTCTCAGAATAAGGAAAAGACTCGTGTGTGTGTGTGTGTGTGTATGTGTGTGTGTGTGTGTGTGTGTGTGTGTGTGTATGTGTGTGTGTGTGGTGTCCTTACTAAAGGCTGATGTTTTGTCTCTATTATTTCTGTTTGGTCTCTATGAAAACAGTAAATTTTCATTGAAAGGGCTTCAAAAAGTTTTCTGTTGGAGTGGATACCATGCACAGCCTACATAAATTTGACACCCTGAGGCTCAGACTCTACTTCAAGAGTAGACATTTTTAGCTGAACTTTTATCTCCATAGACTTAGATATTACATAGATTTTAAGCCTGATTAACCATAATGGATATCATAAAGCCCCCCTTCCACAGTAGTATGTCTACAATGCTGAAAAAAGGGGGAACGGATGCCAACGAAATATCAGCAGATCCTGTGTTTCTTTCGTGGCCCTTCCTGGTATCTAGGATGCCCCCGTGTACATGATTTCTCTTAAGCAAAATAGTCTGGACAGTTTAATGATAGAGCCCCCAAACTGGCTATCCAATGCATACTGACCACCCCTGAGATTATGTAATACAGGTTGTATTATGTGTGTATGTGTGTGTATAATTATATATATATATATGTATCATACATGTGTATAAATGTGTATGTACATACATACATACTTACATACACAATTAGAAGTTATAAATTTGAAAAAGCAGACACACACACACACACACGACCATTAGAAACCATGAATTTGAAAAAGAGCAGAGAATATGTGGGAGGAGTTGGGGGAAGGAGAGGAAAGGGAGAAAAAGATGTAGTTATATTTTAATTTCAAAAAAATAAAAATATTTAAATATTTAAAAGAAGGTGGAAGAGGAGATAATAAATGAAGCTCTTGAAATACAAACTTCTGGGACTACTTACAATGTTCTAGGAATATAAAAATGAATCTTGGGTTCCATATGAGTATCATTTGTGAGTGGGAGGGAGGTATGAAATAAAGATGGGGAGAAATGATAAAGGAAATGAAGGAGGGGAGTTGAAAGGGGTAATGGAAGGAGGAAGAAACAGGAAGGAAAAGAAAAGGCAACATTTGGGAATCCTCAGAGGGCTATAGCGTTTTTACAAAGTGTTAAGACCTTGGTCCATGTAATCTCTCTGACTCTGTTCCCTCACAGCTCCTGTCGGAGTCCATTCCGGTAAGCAACTCTTCTCTTAATTCCTCTAGCTCTCTGGGACTCTTGCGCATGGGTGGCCTTGCCTGGTGAAACCTCTTAGCAGAAAGCTGCAGGGGTCTGAGCCAGAACTGGGATGAAGAGAAGAAGGACCCTGCACCTCACTCACCATCCATTGATCAGATGTGGTAGGGTGCACTGTGGCCCCACCATGTCCTGACCCCTTAAAACAATGAATTAGTTCCTGTTTGCTGCTGACCCCTTAGAAGGAAAGAGAGTAATTGTGAAGGAAAAACCATCTGTGTAGTCACTGGGGAGAAAAGTCCCATCCTCAACAGAAGCAATGACTGAAAAGATATTTATAACAGAGGGGCAGCAAAAGGCTGAGGAGGTGTTCTCTAGAGGACATGAACATCCTTAGGTCTCTACTGGGATGGAAACAACCCAATGTCTAATGTATTTTCTGTTTTTATTGGAATTTTAATATAATGAAATTAAGAAAACACTTAGTTTCACGGTAGCCTGGGAAATTAGACTTTCATCTTTGGTTAAGCCTTTGAGAACACATTCATTCTACGATGTGCAGAGAAGAAGATGCTGTGTACCTAAGTTTGTAATTTTAAACAAGAATGTTTTTAAATTACTTGGTGGGAGTGGGGGAAATCTCTTGAGAAATTTTGTCAGATCCAGTGAACTCTCAGAATTAGGATAAAATGTGCACATGTACACGGATGCAGTCAATTGGAGGAAATACAGCTAGTAGGAAAATCTCAGAAATCAAGACCACTAACCCAAGTGTCTTGCAGTTAAATCCTTATTTCAGTCCCAGGGAAACCTGTTGTAACTTTTCTCTGTCACCTACTTACTCCTTGGATCATTCTCAATTTGGTCTCATGAATTTTACATCTCACATATTTCTTTAATTAAACTGATTTTATTTCTAAAATATTCACCTGAACCTATTGTCTAGCCTCACCATGTAGGAAAAAGAATATTGGTCTGTCACACCTGTTTATCAACATTTGTGCCCAACCATCTACTTCTGTTTCCATTATCTTTCAAAGCCAGTGAAAGTTACACAGAAGTTATCATTGCGTTAGGTTAGTCACTTTGCCCTACTGAAACCATCTAAATGAGCATTTCCAACATGTCATATAGATATAGAGATGTGAACAAGGAAAAATGCATATGTAAGCAGAACATTTTGAAGGATGAGAAGATGAAATGAGGATTTAGTTCAGTCAAGAGAACTGGCCTGGATAGAATGGGCAAGATCCTGAGTTTGAGCCCCAGAATCTCTCTGAAAGAGGGGGGCAAGGAGGGAAGGAAGGACGGAAGGAAGAAAGAAAGGAAGGAAGGAAGGAAGGAAGTCTGGCTATTAATTAAGATTATCATCTTTATGATTTATGTTTTAGGAATATGTGCTTTCTTGTGACATATGCTTTAAGAAGTTCTCAGCATTTTTCATATACATCCTTATCGGTGTCACCCTAGGGATTAAAACCCTTAGCTATTTCCAAATGAATCTGGCCCCTGGGAGACAGAAGGACAAGCTGGGCAGGCGCCTAAACATCACTTTTGTACTTATCTTCCCCCTACACTTTGTTTCCTAGTGATGGATAGTGTCTTGTGAAGAGGGGCCAATGTTCAGAGCAGGGCTTATTCTTTTGTGTTTTCTCCTCCTTTTAGGCGCAAATCCAAAATACCGAGCTAGTCATCAATACTGATAATGGCTGTCCTATAGGGGGAGTAACAGCTTAGCTTCTTCTTTATGGGGCTCCTACAGGACCAAGCATGACAATGATTTGCAGATGCCTCTGAGTTTTTAGTAGACTCCAGAGACTTGGGGATGGAGATTTCAGAGCCCCGTTAGTTTCATCTTAGGAGAATGACATGCAAGGGAAGGACTTTGAGTTTCTGTAGTACCAAACAGGGTTTCTAAAGTATGAAACAAGCAGAGGGAGTTAACCATGCCTGCCATGGACCCTGAAGCCATGTCACTAGGCATAAGGAGATACAATTGGAATCTTCTAGTCATGGGGTGAGGAGAAAGAATGCTGAGGCTTGCACCCAGGGTCTTGTACATGCTAGGTGAGGAATTCCACCACTAAGTTGTCATACACAGCCCTGTTTATTGTTTATTGTGAAGTCTAAAGTCTTACTAAATCACACAAGCTCACCCTAAACTTAATCTGTAGCTTTGAAACTGTGACTTACCCACCTCAATTTCATTAATAGCATTAATTCCAGACCTGTGCTATCTTACTTAGCTAGTAGACTCATTTTAAATCCATATTTAGTATAGCTGTTGGGAGCTGAAGAAAACAACATAAAATCTATTAACAGACATCCAAATGCTTGTTTGGGGGAAAGTGTCACTTAGTGAAATAGAGCTCACTCTGCTGAGCCCGAAAGTTAGTAGAGCCAGCAGGTCCCCAGCTTCTAGATATCTGTAGAGCCTCTCCCTTCCCAGAGGCATCCAGACAGGGTCAGCGTTATTAACTCTGCCTTCTTGTTTTCTTTGTAGACTGGTTGAGCATCAGCCTGCCACACCATGCGTATGAAGGAGACCATGTGACTATAAGCTGCACGGGGGAAAAGAACCATGATATAAGGAGACTAAAGTACTTCAAGGATGGATCTCACATAACTACTTACAGAAGTGCTTCGAGCTACACCATTTCAAATGCAAGATTCAGTGACAGTGGCTCCTATTTCTGTAAGGCAGATAGGAAACTTTTCCTATTCGTAGACGTAACAGAAGAAACAAGACATGTGTGGCTTGATATCCGAGGTAGGGGATCATTCCTTGAGAGGATATGTCTAGGAAGGAGAATGCTTGTTGTAGGAAAGCCAGGGTAAAAGGCATATGACAACTACCCAGGGATGGATAAATGGGGGTGGGCTGCCTGTCCTGGGGTATGGATATGTGTGTCGTACTCATTGGGCACTTCTAGAGGACTGTGCAGTCAGCTAATAACAAGTGGTCTCTTTGGATTTTCCCCTCCAGAGCTGTTTCCAGCACCAGGGCTGACAGTCAGCTCCCTGCATCCCATAGAGGGGAGGTCAATGACCCTGTCCTGCAACACCTGGCTCCCTTCAGATAGGGCAACGACCCAGTTACGCTATTCCTTCTTCAAAGATGGCCACGCTCTGCAGGCGGGTGGGAGTTCACCAACATTTACGATCTCAGCAATATGGAAAGAAGACTCAGGAAATTACTGGTGCGAGGCAATGACAGCGTCTCACAGTGTCTCGAAGCAGAGTCGCCGGTCCTATATAGATGTGGAGAGTGAGTATCATTGAGTTGGGCCTTGAACACTAATTTTCCAATGACTTTCCCCTCCCCTTCAGAAAAGTAACAATGGTAATTTTACTCAGAAAACCAAGAGGTCAATGAAGTAGAACCTCTGTCTATGAGGAGAGACCCCTAGTTAACAGGTGGTGCAAAGAAGGCACGAATAACGACATTTGAAACGACAATAACAGCCTGCTACTTATAAAAGGAATTGCTATATTTCAGATCCGAGCTAAAGCTGCTGTGATGTTTTAGCTCTCTCGGACTTTCACAATCAGAAAACAGGAGACAGAAAGATTTACCATGTGCACGATGCTGTGAACGTTTTGTCCTCACAGTGGCCTGGGGAACAGTTTTATGAGTAGCGCCTATAAAATGGTACTGTGAATCCCCCCACTTTACAGACGGAGACTTACCTGGTCAACATTTAAATGTGGTTGCTCCAGCCCCAGGACACGTACTTTTAAGTACTTTGCAGCACTTCCTCTCAAGCGTCACTAGCTGGCACTGCTGAGCAGTACTGGGGAGAGAGACTGCCTGATGGCTACATCTCAGCTGGTCTCATGAGAACTCTGTGAGGTTACTAGGATTATCCAAACGCGAGTGAGAAAAACTGAGGATCAGAAATCTAGATTTAGATTCTGCAGCTACTAAAGGGCAAAACTTAATTGTTTCTCAGGTTGAGAACTTCCTCCTTTATGCCATTCCAGCCTCTCTCTCTCCTACTGTCTCAAGTCACAGGGAAGTCAAGAGAAGGCAGAACACTGTGGTATTCCGACAGGAGAGCAAACAGGGAAAAGGACAAGAAGTGCGGGATAGGATTGTTATTAGGCATCAGAGTAGCCCTGTGAAATGCTCCTCAGTATGCTCCATTCCCGGCAAGCAGGGTGGACTCTCAATTCCATATATAGACCTGATGTAATTCCCAGCAGGAGGTACTGGACCCCCTCCCATCCTGAATTTCCCCACCAAGTCCTTAACAATTGTCTTCTGATCATAGGGATCCCTGTGTCTCAAGTCTCCATGGAGATCCAGTCTCCAAGGGGCTGCGGAGTTGAAGGGCAGACACTGGTCCTTGTTTGTTCTGTGGCTAAAGGGACCGGGCTCATAATATACTCCTGGCACAGAGAGGATACAGAGGAAAGCGTGGGGAGGAAAAGCCAGCGTTCCCAGAGAGTCGAGCTGGAGATCACTACTGTCAGAGAAAGTCACGCAGGGGGTTACTACTGCACTGCTGACAACAGCTACGGCCTCGTCCAGAGTGCTGTGGTGAACATCACAGTAAAAGGTAAGCAGCCTTCCTATTAAGGACCTGGTAACTCTCAGCTGGGGATGTTCGAAGATGTGACAAGGTACAAGGAAGGCATGAAGAGGCTGGGAAGCCGTCGGAACACAGCGGAGGGGGGGGGGTGTTTTGATGGTGGAGGTAAAACATGGCAACAGTGACAAAGGAACTGAGAGAGGGCATGGAGATGGAACACGAGGCAGATTGTGTGGTATAGTTAGAGGCTTGCCCTCCAGAATTGTCATCAATGCATAGCTGCTCTGCTGGATCCTCCCCTGGAGGATTAGACCGAGCAGTGAGATGTTGGAAAAGAACTTGAATGAAGACAAGTTAGGCTGTGAGTCATACCACCCTCTGACGCTCTACTGTGCTGCCAGTTCCAGTGTGGCACCCTCTCCTCTCCATCAGTGTTCCTGGGGTGCTGCCCTTCATTGGGGATGTGGTGGAGCTCCAGTGTGAAGACAAGAGAGCATCTCCTCCCGTTCTGTACCGGTTTTATCATGAAAATATCACTCTGGGCAACATCTCAACACCTTCTGGAGGAAAAGCATCCTTTAAGCTCACTCTGACTGCCGGACATTCTGGGAACTACTCCTGTGTGGCTGACAATGGCTGGGGGACAAAGCGCAGTGAGGTGGTACTACTCATTGTCACAGGTAGGACAATGTAATGTCTCGTTCCAAGCTGCAATTTGCAGTATGCCAAGCCACGGCTTTCTTCCTTTCCCTTGTACTCTCCCACTCTCCCGGGCATCGGAGCTCCACTGAGGGACCGTCTTTACCCCCAGTTTTGCTTTCCAGTTTTAACAAACAGCGTCTCTGGTCGCTGCCTGTCTTTCCTGTCTGCTCTTCTTGAATCACATGTGTGTAAAATTGGGGGTCGGACTAGAGTAAGGGGCAGGCTAGGTGAAGCATGGTGAGAGAAAACAAATGTCCACAGAAAAAGAGAATGTTCCTGTACCCTCGAGCTCAGTGGGTCTTTCTCTGAGGACCCTCTGACTGCGTAGCTCCCTCCAGCCCTGTAGTTAAGAACAAAAATAAAAAGCCCACAAAAAAAGACTCCCAGACTTTTTTCTTTCTTTCTTTCTTTCTTTCTTTCTTTCTTTCTTTCTTTCTTTCTTTCTTTCTTCCTTCCTTCCTTCCTTCCTTCCTTCCTTCCTTCCTTTCTTTTTTTACTAAGATTGCATCACTTAATTTTAGTAGCAACATAATTATTATACAAATAAAGAAATAAAATTTAAATTAAGCAGCTTGTCCAAAGTTACTTAATAGGAGTGCCATGAGCAGATACAAAGATGACACTAAAGCTTTGTAAGACTTTGCCACTGTGCAAATAGGTCTGGATGGTTGTGTGATCTTCTTCTTCTTTAATCCATTGTTGGAGAGAATTTTTACTCACAAGTTTCCTAATGTGAAACATTACTGAGTTTCCCTTAGAAGCCCTTCTTAGTTATCATAGGCAGTAGCTTTATATGACTTGCTAATATTTTATTTCAAGTGTTTGTACCTGCATGTTAGTGCTAGCTATCAAACTCAGGACTTCAAGCACGCTAAGCTTTGTCCCCTTGTATCCTATTAATACATTAGGGGTTTTTTTTTGTTGTTGTTGTTGTTCTTAGTTAGGGATGCATTAGCTTTGTAAGAATGGTTTCAGGGAGGTTCCACAAATTCTGTGTTGAGAAATTTATAACAACATTTAAATTATCTACTACTTGAAGTCTTTGCAACTAGCCAAGGATTCTGAGTCCAGTAGACTATTGCTTCTACTGTCATTTTTTTTTCATTAATTAGCTTTTTCAATTTTTTGCTTAAATGTTGCCTTTTATTTAAAATGTTCAGTTGCAGAATTTTTTTAAAATTAAATTTTCTTAAATTTATTTATTAAAAATTTCCATCTCCTCCCCTCCTCCCATTTCCTTCCCACTCCCCCCTTCCTCTTCCCCTCCCTCTTCAGTCCTAAGAGCAGTCAGGGTTTCCTGCCCTGTGGGAAGTCCAAGCTCCTCCCCCCTAGATCCAGGTCTAGGAAGGTGAGCATCCAAACAGACTAAGCTCCCTCAAGGACAGTCCATGCAGTAGGATCAAAACTCAGTGCCATTGTCCTTGGCTTTTCAGTCAGCCCTCATTGTCAGCCACGTTCAGAGAGTCCAGTTTGATCACATGCTCCATCAGTCCCAGTCCAGCTGGCCTTAGTGAGCTCCCATGAGATCAGTCCCATTGTCTCAGTGGGTGGACGTACCCCTCGCAGTCCTGACTTTCTTGCTCACATTCTCTGTCCTTCTGCTCCTCATTTGGACCTTGGGAGCTCAGTCCAGTGCTCCAATGTGGGTCTCTGTCTCTATCTCCATCCATGGCCAGATGAAGGTTCTATGGTGATATGCAAGATATTCATCAGTGTGGCTATAGGATAAGGTTAGTACAGGCACCCTCTCCTCTGCTGCCACAGAACTAGTTAGGGATATTGCCTTGGCCATTTGGGAGCCCCTCTAGAGCCAAGACTCTAGCCAACCCTAAAATGACTCCCTTGGTTAGGATAACTTCTTCCCTGCTCCCATATCCACCCTTCCTCCATGTCAATTATCCCATTCCCCCAAGCTCTCCCCAATCCTCCCCTTCTCCCTTCTCTCTCCCCATCTCCCCTTCCCCCCAATCCACCCCAACCTCCTGCTCCTAACTTTTGCCCAATGATCTTGTCAACTTCCAATACCCAAGAGGATAAATATATGTTTTTCTTTGGGTTCACCTTCTTATTTAGCTGCTCTAGGGTCACGAACTATAGGGTCAATGTCCTTTATTTATGGCTAGAATCTACTTATGAGTGAGTACATACCATAATCCTCTTTTTTGGGTCTGGATTACCTCACTCAGGATAGTGTTTTCTGTTTCCATCCATTTGTATGAAAATTTCAAGATATTGTTTTTTACCACTGAGTAAAACTCTAAAGTGTATATGTGTCACACCTTCTTTATCCATTCTTTTATTGAGGGGCACCTAGGTTGTTTCTAGGTTCTGGCTATTACAAATAGTGCTGCTATGAACATAGTTGAACAAATGCTTTTTAGTATGATTGGGCATCTCTTGGGTATATTCCCAAGAGTGGAATTGCTGGATCTTGAGGTAGGTTGACTCCCAGTTTCCTGAGAAACCTCCACACTGCTTTCCAAAGTGGTTGCACAAGTTTGCATTCCCACCAACAATGGATGAGAGTTTCCCTTACTCCACAACCTCTCCAGCATAGGCTATCATTGGTGTTTTGGGTTTTAGTCATTCTGACCGGTAGAAGATGGTATCTCAAAGTTGTTTTGACTTGCATTTCCTTGATTGCTAAGGAGGTTGAGCATGACCTTAAGTGTCTTTTGGCCATTTGAAGTTCTTCTGTTGAGAATTCTCTGTTCAGTTCAGTATCCCATTTTTTAATTGGGTTAATTAGCATTTTAAAGTCTAGTTTCTTGAGTTCTCTATATATTTTGGAGATCAGACCTTTGTCTGTTGCAGGGTTGGTGAAGATCTTCTCCCATTCAATAGGTTGCCTTTTTGTCTTAATGACAGTGTTATAACTTTAAAACAAACACTGTTTTATTACAGGGCTATTATTGTAGGGTTAGGAGATGACTGAGTGGGTAGGATCCCTTGTAGCATATATATGAGGACCTGTGTTTGGGTCCTCACTGCTCACCTGGGCATAGCTGTTTCAGGGAATGCAGACACGATGACCATGGGGGGTTGCCAGCTGCCAGACTAGCTGAAAAAATGCCAAGGCAGAGTTCCTGTGGAAGACCCTGTCTCCAGAGAAGAAGTAGGAAGAAGAATGTGGAAGAGACTCAGTGTCCTTCTCTCGCTTCCTTATGCACACATACACTGTATACACACATTCAGCTCCCCACAAAACAGTTTATGTGTTTTGTCCCCCAAAGATGAGCAAAATAAAGGAAAGCCTATATTTTCAAATTTATCATAGATTCTTGAGAACTATGTCTGGTTTTAGTTTCTACTGTGTCTATGTTCTCTCCTCATTTTCAATATGCCCGTATAGTCCCCTTTTCTCACCAGATTTACCAGTGGTCTTTCTATGGTATGGTTCTTTATTAAAAGTTCAGATTTCTTTTATATCTTTTACTTTTCAAGTCAATATCATTTTATTATTTCAAAGTATTTTTTAATTCATTTGCTTCTTTTTCATTTTAGAAACAAATGTACTTAAAACTAAGTGCAACTTTTATCTCATTAAAAAAATTGGCATATGATGTCTTCATTTGCTTATTGTCTACATATGTGTAATGTGGTTTCTTAATTATTTTGTAAAAAGAACTTAAAATTTCTTATAAATGAATGTATATCAATCCTTTATTTAGATATTCCTTTGTTCTTATATTTAGCATTTATTAAAATCCTATGTTCTTGTATTTAGTATTTATTAAAATGTAGCCTGTAGAAATTTTACTTCAGAGAAATTACTGAAACTTGGTTGATGGGCTTACATGTTGTCAGTTAATGCATATTTTCTCTGTGAAACAAAAAAAAATGTCACTTTTGTGTTTTGGAAGTATATTAAGGGTTTTTTCTTTGATTTCAATTACTTTCTTCATTTAGTCTTATACTTCAGTCTCTTTAGTATAAGAGACTAATGTCTTATAGGCATTTGGACTCATTACTCTATCAAGTTTTGAGAAATACTTTTTTTTAGACAGGCCCTCGCTATTCAGCCCTGACTGACCTGGAACTCACCATGTAAACTAGGCTGGACTCAAACTCACAGAGATCATCTAGCTTTTGCCTCCCAAGTGCTGGGGTAGAAGGTGGTGTCTAGCTTAGGAGAGCATTCTTGCTATTGCCTGTAACTTTTCTGGTCTGCCTGCCTGTTTATTACCTGTATTGCTGTCTTCCTTTTTCAGGGATCTTGCCAAGATCTGAGTAGTTGTAAGATGGGATATGCTGACTGCAAATGATGAAAATTCCCTCTGATTGACCTACCTCCTCCTCAAAGTGATGCCAACAGGAAATCAGTAGTGGGTGTAATTTTCTGTAGCCTGGGATCCATGCACTCTCTCCTCTTCATCCCTCCACCATCTTCTTTCACAGACAAGCAAAGTTGGCCACTGATAGTGTTAAGCTTATAGCTGAACTTTATCCTAGAAATCTCAGAAAAAGAACAATCCTGAGTTTAAGGTCCCTCTAGACTATGTAAAAGATCTTGTATCAAAAGAATCTAATGGTCATGGCTATAACCCCAACATTTTGTGGGAGGTTGAGGCAAGAAAGTCACTGTGAGTTCAAGGCAAGACTGGGCTTCATTGGAAGGAGAGAGAGAGAGAGAGAGAGAGAGAGAGAGAGAGAGAGAGAGAGAGAGAGAGACCCTGTCTAATTTCTAATGACTTCAATTTTTTTTTAAAGAAGAATGGGCATGATGGGTAACATATACCAAAGGCAAGAGGATTGTTTGAAGTTCAAGATCAGTCTGGGAAATATAGTGACTCCCCAGTCTCAACAAAGTAAAATACCAAAGTAAGCAGAGACAGGCTGCACCAATATGCTTAGTCTACCCTCTGCAGAGAAAATGAAATGGGCCTTTGACTGGCAAAGTCATCAATGAAGTATTGAACATTTTTTTAAAAGCCACAAAACAAACAAAGTAGGCCATTTTCCATTGTACCCATCAGTCTCTATCATTAGGGAAGATTTAATTATATCTCTCTGTGCTTTTAAGAATTTTTTTTTTAGTTCATGCACCTCTGTGTTTCAGAGTGTGAGCAAAAATTCTTTTCCAGGCCCACTTAATGGGAACATTGGTGATGTGAGATGGTGGGAAGGATAAAAGGGCAGCAAGGCAAAGCCAGACTCTAAGATCTCACCTTTAGCAACTCCTTACATGACTTAGTTTCCTTTCTTGTTGCCATGACAAAAACACTTGATAAAAGCAACTTAAAGGAAAAGGGTTTCTCTTGGCTAACAGTTCAAGGGTCGTGGAGGAGAATCAAGGCAGGGGGTACTTGAAGCATCTGGTCATGTCACGTCTATAATCACCAGAGTCATGAACACTTGTACATAGTCAACTTTCTCCCTTTCATACAGTCAGGGATCCCAGCCTGGTGAATACTAGAACCTACAGTGGGCCACTCTTTCTAGTGCAATTAACCTAATTCATAGCATTCCACAGTCATGGTCACAAGCCAACTTAATTTAGATAATCCCTGATGGATGGGGCCTGAAGACTTTTCTTTTAGGTGATTCCAGCTACTGTCGATCAACAATTAACATTAACTATGACCGTACCCCTGTCCCACTCCCCAACTGCTGTGGAGACTGGGGTACATGGAAGCTGCCTGACTACCGTATGCATGTTTTTAATGTACTTTCACCCATTCTGTTTACAGAGCCCCCACCCAAAGTACGTCTAGTGAATGGTCCCCACCGCTGTGAGGGACGTGTAGAGGTGGAACAGGAAGGTCGCTGGGGCACAGTGTGCGATGATGGCTGGGACATGAAGGATGTGGCTGTGGTATGCCGAGAGCTAGGCTGTGGAGCAGCCAAGCACACACCTATAGCCATGTTGTATCCACCAGTAGTCGATGAAGCTCTGCCCGTGCTCATCCAGGTAGCCCTGTGCAATGGGACAGAAAAGACCCTGGCTGAATGTGACCAGGTGGAGACCTTTGATTGTGGACATGATGAAGATGCTGGAGCTGTGTGTGAAGGTGGGTGATGATGGAGCTGACGTGGGCCTGAGCCCCCTCCTTAGGCTACCATCTTCTGCTTTCCTTTCTGTACCTATTCTCCAGTAGAATGCACCAAGGGCAACATGGTCAGATCACATTAAGTTGTCCCTGAGCTATTATAAAAAGACTGTCTTGAATGCTGGTGGCCCACAAAGTCAGGCCAGGAATCAGGCCATTAACAGGCAAAGATCCAGAGGGTCAGAGCAAAATGAAATCTGAGGACTGCTGCAAATGTTCATATCTCCATAGAGCCTGTGACTAGAGAGGAAGTCGGGGACACTGTCCTCCTCAGCCTTAGCCCACTGAGCTAGAGTGGCCTTTTGTAAAAAGAGAATTCCTTAGAACTACTGGGTCCATGCCCATTGCAAGGCATTTGTAAAGATCTCAGATCCTTCAAGGAAATGAAATCAGGACCAGGTTCTGCAGAGCCCATGGGACCTGGAGTCTACTACACAGAGCCTTTGAGGTTGGCATCCCCCATGTACCAGCCTAGAAGTAACAACTCCTCTATGGTTCATCATCAGAAAAGTGTGACTTCTAGTCCAACACCCTTTCTGAGTCAAGATAAAAGCAGGTTTTCACACATTCATGGGACTTTTTGGTAAAAGTCCATGTGTAGGAAGAAGAAACCTCAGGGGTTGATTTGGGATAGTTGCGACAGGATGTAGGGTGGCTTCTGTGGTTCAAGCTGGCTTCTGTCCTTGTTCTCACACATTTCCTTAGAAAATCTGGTGAATGTGTCTGCACAGTCCTTTGCCGGGCCTCTGCATACTGACCTCCTCTCACTCCCTCTACACAGTGGTCTTGCCTAGCATTTCCTGAAGATCTAATGAGACAACATTGGACCTCCTATTTTCTGCGTTTGGGCCTCACCACCCGAATAGTCTGTAGTTTCCACTGGACTTCAAAACTTCATCTGTGACTCATTTGACTTCAAGAGAACTCAAAATGATTCTGCTCTGAGCCAATTCTGCTCTAAGTTCTAACAGCACTAAAGAAAGTCCAAGTTCCCAAGGAAGTCAAGTTGAGGTGGGCACAAGTGAGAATCGCATGTGCCTGGGCCTTCCGTCTGATATGATAGAATGTGGTCAAATAAAGTACATACAGTAAAATAAACTGTCAATGATTTCATTTCTTGATTTGGGAAGAAACTAGCTTTTAAAAATCTTTATAAGCCATTTGCTTAAGTTATAGATATAAATCAAAAAATTTTAAGATGATATATAGAAAAGTTAGACAAAAGTCACATTTTCAGAGGTAACTGATATTTACCAAAAGGGATTGTGTAAAATAATATGTACAGATGGATGATGTGGGATTCCCCTCTGTATGCTGTGAATATGTTTTATTGCCATTGGTTAATAAAGAAACTGCTTTTGGCCAGTGGCTTAACAGAGCAAAGCCAGGTGGGAAATCCAAACAGAGATGTAGAGAGAGAGGAGGCAGAGTCAGAGAGAAGCCATGTAGCTGCTGCAGGAGACAGATGCTGGACACCAGACAGAACCTTACCCATATTCCACAATTACATGGCAATACACAGACTAATAGAAATGTGTTAATTTAAGATGTAAAAGCTATCTATAAATATGCATAAACTAATAGGCCAAGTAGTGTTTTAATTAATACAGTTTCTGTGTGATTATTTCAGGTCTGGGTGGCTGGGAAACAAATGAGCAGTTTCTGTCCACAGATGAATGAATGAATGATTAATTTAATTGACTGTTCTATATATTGCACATTATGTTATTGTTTAATTAAATCCAACAACTTAATGTAAAAGAATTTCTGTAGCAAAATATGCATTAACACAACCCACATATATGTGTGCAAGTTTCTTGAAATTATTGTAAAAATTTTTACATTGGTGTTTTCTTATTTTAAATTGGTCTTCCCTTTTTTGCTGATTTTGTTTTCAGATGGGCTATCACTGTAGCCTAGGATGCCCTCAAACTTGAGAGATAGCCAAGGAGAACCTTGAACTTTTGTGATCTTCCTGCCTCTACCTAATAGGTGCTTGGTGACTGGTGTGTACTATTGTACCTGGTTTTGTGTAGTGCTGGGGTTAGGACTTAGGATCTTTTGCGTGTTAGGCAAGCATATAACTATATTACATACCTGTCCTATTATGGCCTTCTCAAGAAAGGAGATCTTGATTCAGAAAGACCCTTTAATTTTTTTTTGTTTATTTATTTATTTGGTTTTTTGAGACAGGATTTCTCTGTGTAACCCTGTCTGTCTTGGAACTGACTCTGTAGATCAGGCTGGCCTCAAACTCAGAGATCCACCTGCCGCTGCCTCCCAAGATCTGGGATTAAAGGCGTGTGTCACCATACCCAGCAACCCTCTTTTTCTTATGACCTTTATTGTCTTTCAGAGTGAAAAAAAGCCACATTCCCCACACAGTCACCCACCCTACATATCATCACTTATGCCTTAGCAGTGTCTAGGGCTCAAGACATAGTCATGGGAAGAGCTTCCTTTTAGAAGTTAGCAATTTAGCTTTGGACCTGTGTATGCGGAAAGAAGAAAAGTGGCACACACTTTTCTTCCAGGCCAGACATCAATACTGATAATTGATTGAATATATATTATGTTCTATATTTTATGTTAGATTACATCGTTAGAAAAGCTTTAAAAACTATTGTAATATATTTTAACTGATGTTTTATTGGGATGTATTGTTATCATACATTAATTTTAGGGTCAACAATATTTTTGCATTGTGTAATCTTTCAATAAAGAAACGAGATATATTGGCTCATTTGTTTTCTTTGTGAATCTTTCAACAGTTTCTTAAAATTCAATTCTTATAAATGTTTCCTGATTCTTATTGTGATGGCTGCTCTTAGTTGTAAATTTTGACTACATCTGGAACTAACTAAAACTCAAAATTAGAACACATCTGTAAGGATTTTTGCTTAATTTGAAGTGGGAAGACAGATTTCTAATCTGGACCATACCTTCTGCTGAAAATTTATATAAGGACATGGAAGAACAAAGTTTTTTGCTTTTTGCCTGCTTGCTCTTGCCCTTCTAAAAATCCATTACTTCACTGGCATTAGAGCCTACTTCTTTGGGATCAAAAATTTAACTACTAAGCCTATCTTTTCGTTGAAGATTAAAAATTAATGTAGAGACATCTGGATGACCTGAGCTGTATGGACAATTTTTTCATGACAGTTATTCTCTTTTATAAACTATCTCTTCTTTCATACAGTTTACTAATTCATATCATCCTAGAAAACTGGCTATTCAGCAGACCAAATTAAGGGCTGTATGGCCAAGGAGATTTAATGGAGGTTACTAATTAATAGAGGTCTGTGTAAGAAGTTAGTCACAGGAGCAAGGTTGATTCAGAAGTAGCTGCATTGCTGAAAATCCTACCCCAACATTACTGTCAGGTGTCAGAAGCTGTAATCCTGGAACTTTCTACACAAGTTGCTGCTGGAAAGTCTGAGAATCCCTCTTACCCGTAATTTGGCTGGTCTGAGTCTTCTCCCCAGTTTATTCCATCTGTAAAGCTGGGAAAGAGCCTTTAAGAAGCTCAAGTCTTATACTTTCCTAAACATGTGACATCTTGTTTATCTAGTGAGACTTCCTTCCTCCTATAGAGAATGTTTCAATTCAGAGGAAAACATTATATAACAGAACTTCATAGGGAATACATTGAAGCCCAGCTCCTACTTCTATACTGCTTATTCTCTTCACTTGTTATAGCTTTTTTTAAATGATAAAATCACTCTGTAATAAATTTTCTGCAAGGTATCATGGTGTCTGCTTTTCTGGAAACTCAGCCTGTGACTGTTCATTCAATGGTGTCAGAATCAACAATGATATTTGGCCTTATTCTGTTCTCCAGACCAAAGTGAATGATCAATATCTAAGATTCCAGGGATATCACATTTTCTTAGCATGGACCCAACAGATTATTCCCCAATGATCTATGTTGTAAGATCTGAAGACAGTGACACTTTCTGTCACCTAGTAGCCAGTAAAAGAACTAGATCTACTGGGCAATATAAGTTATATGTTCCTTGTAAGCAGTTAGCGTTATGTAATTATGAAAACCAGTTAGTTTGAAAGGCTATTTCTCCTGTCTCATGCAGCATCCTGAAACAAACCAGGAAGCAGTTGGAAGAAACAGATACGGCAATGGCAAGAATGAGTGGAACCCATGAGAATGAGCTTGGCCTTGTATCAGTCTCTTGGTGCTTCCAGATGGCAAAGACAATAAAATGTTCTGGAGAAGAAGGTGTCATCTTTCACTAATTTAAGCATGAAGGAGCTACAAAGCTGAAAAGTTACAAGAACTGGAATTTCAGCCCGGCGGTGGTGGCCTTTAATCCCAGCACTCGGGAGGCAGAGGCAGGCAGATCTCTGTGAGTTCGAGACCAGCCTGGTCTACAAGAGCTAGTTCCAGGACAGGCTCC
>NC_022022.1:1691149-1693333 GCF_000317375.1 Microtus ochrogaster
CCTGGTCTACAAGAGCTAGTTCCAGGACAGGCTCCAAAGCCACAGAGAAACCCTGTCTCGAAAAACCAAAAAAAAAAAAAAAAAAAAAAAAGAACTGGAATTTCTATGGGCTACCATGTCACACCATCAAAGCAAAAAAGTGGCTAAGCTCCAGAAACAAATTGCAAGAAGGCATTGGGTATTCATGATACTTCAAGCAAATCAAGAGTATAACTGCTAGTTTACAAATATTGCACAAAGTATCTCTTGTGAATCATGCTAACCAAAAACTATTTCAGGCAGAGAATTTTGAAGAATTCAGTTCTAATTCAAATAGTTAAAACAAGAAGGTCACTTAACTTCCCAGCCTGCTCCCACCGCCTGACTGCTAAGCTAAGGAAGAAACATGCTAAGATGGCAGTGTCATAAATCTCTCTATCAGATTACTACCAGGTTTATCCTCCAGGAAAAGTTAACTACCCTTGCAGATTTTCCTCTTTTAGAAAAGCATTTTATAATAGTATTTTAAATTAATTTTTTAGGTTAGCAAAGTAACAATTTCCTTATGGCACTTTCACACACATGTGAAAATTCACACACGTGTGAATCTTTGTCATATGCTGCCTCTTCTTTTAGATGGCTCTTGTTTCTCCTTCAGCTTTTTTACCACATGTATTCCATTATCTTCTCTATTTACACCCTCCTTCATAATATCTTCCTCCAATCTCATGATCCCTTTCTATTTTCTTGGTATAAGTATGTCAATATTATTTTCTTGAATAGGAGTTGAACTTGGAAGAAAAGACCCAAACTTCCCTTGGCAAACATTACTTCAGTATCTTGTCCATGAATCATTAATGCTTTCAAGGCTCAGAAAATATTGAACAATATCTTTATAATTCCATCTACACGTCTTCTCTTCCTTCTAATGACTTCTCAAGAGTTGGTCATATTCTGGGGACTAATAAGAATATGTCTTATCTTGTACACAGTCCATCCTGTGTCACAGGCCTTCTTTGTGAATCCCTAAGGCAATCCAAGAAAACTTACCCTATAATGTGTACAGAACTTTCCTCTGAGATGAAGCATTCTATCCTGTAGAGAGTTTTGTTAAAGACACAGGCTATTCTAGCAGAAGATGAAACATTTTATTCTGTAGAGAGTTTCATTAACTTCAGGAATTAAGCAACTCAAAAACTTTAAAAAAGACCCTGAAACTGGAAAGACCTACTGGGTCCTAGGTCTATTTGAACTCTTTTATATTCAACCATCAAATTTGACCAGCACTATTTATTGAAAATGCTGCCTTTTTCCCTCTGTATTTCTGGTTTCTTTGTCAATATCACATATTCATAGGTGATGTAGACTTTTCTGTCCAGATCTTCACTTAGATTCCATTGTCTGTTTGTTGATAATACTATGCTATTTTTATTACTGTAGCTTTGTAGTACAACTTGAGATTGGGGATGGTAATACCTCCAGCAGTGCAAATAGTGCCAGGTTTTTATTATACTACATGAAACTCAACTCCAAATGAATTAAGGACCTCAACATAAGGCAAGAAAACATCCTACGTCTGATAGAAGAGAATGGGGGAAATAGTCTTGAACTCAGAGGCACAAGAAAGACTTTCTGAAAGAACCCCAATAGCACAGGTACTAAGAACTCAAATTAAAATGACACCTCATAACACTGGAAAGTTTCCATATGGAAAAAAATGCCATCATTCAGATTGTATGTTGTGAATACGTTTTATTGCAATTGGTTAACAAAAAATTTGATTTGACCTATAGCAAGGCAGAATATAACCAGGCTGAAAGAGATAGATAGAGAGAGTAGGTGGTGTCAAGGCAGATGCCAAGTAGCTGTTGAAGGAGAAGGAAGCTGGAACCTTACTGGTAGGCCACCATCATCTCATGGTGATGCACAGATTAGTAGAAATGGGCTAATTTAAGATACAAGAGCTATCTAGGAATATGCCTAAGCTATTGGCAAAGCAGTGTTGTAATTAATATAGTTTCTATGGTGATATGCAAAATATTCATCAGTATGGCTATAGGTTAGGATCATTTCAGGTTCCCTATCCTCAGCTGCCCCAGGAACTAACTGGGGACCTCGCCTTAGGCACCTGGAAGCCCCTCTAGGTCCAAGTCTCTTCCCAACCCTAAGATGGCTCCCTTAATTAAGATATGTGCTTCCCTGCTC
>NC_022022.1:1694186-1696751 GCF_000317375.1 Microtus ochrogaster
GAGAGGGAGGGGGAGAGAAGTGGAGGGAGGGTGGGAGGAGTGGGAGGCTGGGAGAAGGTGGAAATTTTTTTTCTCAATAAAAAAAATCTTTAAAAAAATTAATATAGTTTCTGTGTGATTATTTGGGTCTGGGCGGCTGGGAAACAAAAGAGAGGTCTTCATTTACAGTTGATACCTAAAACATATAAAGAACTAAAAAAGGATATAAAGAAGTCAAATAATCCAATTAGAAAATAAAGTATATAAAGAGAGAGTTCTCAAAAGATAAAACACAAATGGCTAGAAACACTTATAAAAATTTTCAACATTCTTAGTCCTCAGGGAAATACAAATCAAAACTGCTCTGAGATTTCATCTTACAACAGTCAAAATGACCAAGATCAAAAAAACAGATGACAGCTCATGGTGTCACTTATTGAATAAGTGAAACACTCATCCACTGCTGGTGGAAATGTATACTTGTATAGTCACTATGGAGATCGGTGTGAACTGAAAATAGATCAAATTATACCACTCTAGGGTATGAAGCCAAAGAACTTTACATCCTATTACAGAAACTCATCCATGTTCATTAAGATACAGAATGTTCTAATATAATGTCAAACATTTTATTTATTTATCTATTTATTCATAATACCTAGAAATTGGAAATATTCTAGATGTCCATCACCAGATAAATGAATGGATAATAAAAATGTAGTACATTTTTCAGGTAACTAGATGTAGGTATAAAAAAATCATCCTAAGTGAAATAACCCAAACCCCAAAAGACAAACATAGTGTGTGTTCTCCTATGTGGATGTTAGCTTCTAAGACCTCAACAATCATCCTACAATCTGCATAAGCAGAGATGTTGGGCACAGAGCAAGGGAATAGGGGGCAGGGGAGCTCCCAAGGAAGTGGAACTAGAATGTAAGATGGAGTGACATGGGTAGACTGGGACAGGAGGATTAAATGAAGAGTGGGAGGGAATAGGGGAGTAAAAGAGGAAAGAAAGGGAGGTACAGCTAACACTAAGGGCCACTTAAAGGGGCATGTGGAAATTTAATACAGTAGAAGCTTCTTAAAATATATACATATATGGAAGAAATCTAAATGGAATCACAAAATCATTGGAGCCCCTACTAGACATATTTCTCACCAAGTGAAACCTTCATGGACAAGAATAGATTACATATAATTTAGTTGAGTTGTTGGACAAAAGGTACCTATAGAATCCCCGAAACAACTGAGGCTATTGTCAGGACTATTGGTTGCTCTTCACAAACTTATGGTAAAGCTCCATTGTTATAGACAACACATATATCTCATCAAACATGGAGAAGTCTTGCTAGTGCCTATTTAAAGCCTTCACCCTACTTGACTAGTGTTTATTGTACTGGAGTATACTATGCCTGCGACCAGAGGAGAAAAGTAACCATAAGCCCAGATACAAACCCTTTGATCCACCATGGTGATCTGTCTGCATGGTATACTGGTGCAATAGTGGCACAAGTGTTGTGGGGTAACCAACCATTATATGCTTACATTTAAGGCCCCACCTGTGAAATGGAACCCCTGCCTGAAAATGCTCTGGTTGCCAAGAATATGAGACTAGATAGGCCAGCGACTTAGGGGAAATCCAAATACCAATGTTCTGTTAAAGGGAAGTTGTAGAGATAGCCTGCCCTTTGGGGGCGGGACGGCCTTCTTCCTGTCTATAAATTGGGGTGCACAAACGCTGGTAACCCCTTCTTCCTGGCTCCTATTTCTGGGCATCGCGGGAACTTCAGTTGCGTGAGTGTTCCATTTATATTAAAGTTGCTTTTATATTATACCAATTGGCCTGTATTAATTTGATCCACCTTCACTTGGCGCTCCAACGTTGTGGCCCCGTACCCACACCAGGACCCGGGCGCTGGCCACAGCCGCCCCGCGGGTCCCAGTTTCAGCCAGCACTGCAAGGGGGAACCTAGTGCAGCTTTGCGAGTGAGATTGGTCGCTGGAGGAGAGCTTTCCACACCGACTCTGCTCGCAACTCCCTGTGCGCGCTCCCCGGCCCAGTGCACTCTGGCGTCCGGTATCGGGCAGCTCATTAGCCGCCAGCGCCCATCAAACCTGCACCCTACCCCAAGCGCGAGCGGGCACGCTCTCTTGCTGCTAGTGTTCCGGGGCTCAGATTGCGCTTCTGGGTGCGCTTGCCCGCACGCCCCTGCCCATCCCGGCGGCGCCTGCTGCTACCGCTGCCTCCCGAGCCACCACGTGTGTGTGAACCACCACAGCGGCAGACTTGGTCTGATTCAAAATAACCTCTTCACACACATTATAAATCCTCAGGCAGAACGATAAATTTCCGTTTTGAGTTGTTTCAGACCGGCCCTCCACGTGGACTCAAATGGACTCTTCCACCACCTCTGGCAGAAACCAGTCATTACAGGTAAATTTTCTTCCATATTAAAAAAAAAAAAAGATGTCTGAGAATATTACCCTCGAGAATTTGGTCTTTTTGAATGTGCCATGTGGGAGATCTTACAAGAGGTGTCTAACACCCCACATCTATGCATTCTTCTGGGATTAGTAATTTTC
>NC_022022.1:1703081-1706726 GCF_000317375.1 Microtus ochrogaster
GTGAGTGTTCCATTTATATTAAAGTTGCTTTTATATTATACCAATTGGCCTGTATTAATTTGATCCACCTTCAGGAAGTAACAATAAAGTTACTCCTAATGACATTCTGCTACACCCAGAGATCAATGTCTTGCTTGGGCAGATATGCTTTCTCCTGGAATAGATGGGAACTAATACAAAAATCCTTGGAACACCCAGTTGTAAATGGAATACATTCATTGATTCCCTCCCCTCAGAGCTCAAGGAGCTATGCGAAACTGATGACAGAAAAGCTGTAAGAGGCAGAGGGGATGGATGACTCCAAGAAAATAGTGTACTTTGAATACAACAGTACACTGCACATAAGGACTCCCAGAGACTGTGGCAGCAATTACAAATGCAGCCCATGCTCAAGCCACACAGTGTCCTGGAACAGAAAGGGGAGAGTGGATATGAGCTCCCATCCCCATCCAATGAGTGCTACACCAAACAAACATGCTTATTGCTTTTCTGTGTTTCCCTCTCATTCCTTGTTCCTTTCTCTTTCTCCATCTCTTTCTTTGTTTTTATTAGAACACCCAAAATCTACATTTGGAAAATTTTAAACATATAATACAATGTTACAGTTAATTACAGTTAATCAGCATGTTGTATACTAGATCTCTATATTGTGCTTCAAGTCTAAAAGTCCTTTTCAGAAACTGGAGAAATATCTCTGCTGTTAAATGTACTTATGGTTTTTCCAGAGCACCCCAGTTCCAGCACCCACATCAGTTTGGTCACAATTGTAACTCTGGCCATAGAGAGTCTGACACCCTCTTTCTGCCTCTACAGGCACCTGCACACATGTAGCATGCACACACACTTGCGCACACAACACACACACTAAAATAAAACTTTAAAAGACTTTCCACACTCGAACTTATGGCACAGTCAATTCCTACTTACTTTTGCCATCACACTTGGGAGTCACAGTCTGTATCCATCAGGTCTGAGTCAGTAAGAAATACAGTGATTGCTTTTAGGTAAGTTTATTCAATTTGGTTATACTTTAAAGTGAGGCAAAGAGATCTTCTATATCCTCCAAGTCATTCCTCAGGGTCTTAAAGTGAAATTGAAGTTTAAATCAGGGCCCAGTGTAGCAGAGTTAAGCAGTCCCGGTCACAGTGCAGTCCCGCCCACCACTGACCCACCCTTGTCTGGGCCTCAGTCTTAGAAGAGGTCTGACAAGTTGGGACCCTGTGGAATCTTTCCAGGCATGTTCCCCCTCTAGTTGCTACTTTAATGCTTCTTCCAGTGTGGGTTTCCTGGGGGGAATTTCCCATTTCTTGGGGTTTGTAGTCTGATAGTCAGATTGAGAGATGCAGATTATCTCTTTCGAAGTAAGGCCAATTCCACTTCAACTAAATCTATCTCAGAGAAACACCTCTTCTCCCGCATAAATAGTTCTCTTTATCCCAATTTTTTTTTTTTTTTTGGTTTTTCGAGACAGGGTTTCTCTGTAGCTTTGGTGCCTGTCCTGGAACTAGCTCTTGTAGACCTGGCTGGCCTCGAACTTCCAGAGATCCACCTGCCTCTGCCTCCTGAGTGCTGGGATTAAAGGTGTGCGCCACCACCGCCCGGCCTTATCCCAATTTTTTGACTGAGACTCCTGCATTCCCTTTTGTTTGTCACCAACAAATAGAGACAGCATTTAATCATTACTTCCTTATTATTATCTCCTTTTCCTTAAATCATACTTTGCCCAGGCTTCTTGTATCGTTACCACTCCATAACAGTGTTTCCATCAGTAGGGATGCTGAAGTTCTGTGTTCGATGACCAGAGCTCCCCTGTATTGTCTGTAATGCTAAGGTTCACTGGATCTGGTCCCCCGGAAACTGCAGGTTAGAGTTGCTGACCCCCTAGGCTTCCAGGGCACAGTCTCCAGTTCCTTCCATAGAAGCTTGCATGCTGACTGAAACCTAGACATTGTAAGCAATTTCTCTCTGCTTGTAATGTATGCTTATGTATTGCCCACACCTCTCAATACTGCTTGGAGTCTCATAGACTGAGAATTAACACTCTCATAGAGAAGAGGCAAGTCCCCCCCCCTGCTCTTTTTTTAAAATGCTAAATGTTAGAAGTAAGCAACGAAGAGAGTTTGGATTGCAAAGGCACCTATTTACTCAGTTTACAAAGGTCAGGCTGCCTTTTCATCTCAGCTTAGTTTACAGTACTAGATGCTGGGGCTACCCTGAATAGATCTGGGGGAACATTCCTGTAGGGCCCGGGTCTATCCTTGTTCCTGGGGTGCATCTTGAGGACAGTTTCTGGTCAGCTAATTAAGCATCCTGTTTGTTCCTGTGCTCCCCCTGCCCAACCTGGTGATTAGCTGTAGGGCATTGTTGACTCCATCATTGGTATGGTAATTTCCCACCTGCCTGGGCGGAAATCCTTGTGCAGCAGCTAGGTATTTAAGGATTTCCCTGAGTTTGAATAAATGGCATTTGGCTGATCTCCTCTCCAATGACCCAGGTCTCTTTGTGTGTTCTTTTAATCTCCATGCCCAACTCGCCTACGGTACAGTGGTGTGCAAACTGTACCGAGGATGTAACACAAAATCCGGTGTTACACATTCCTAACCAGATTCTTATTCCTTACAATTCTGCAAATAAACTGCAGCTGGGTAGAATCCAAAGGCAAAGCCTTTGGGATAGTACTAAATTGGCTTTGCTTCAAATATGTTGTTTTCTAAAGACAGAGAGAGAAAGAAGGTGTGGTATGGGATGAGTGAGGCTCTGGGAAGGATCTGGGAGGAGAGAAGGGAAGGGAAAGTATAATCAGAATATATTATATGAAAAAATATTTTCAATTAAAAATACTCAGAGCAATGATTTTTAAAACCCTAGTGTATAATATGCATGGCATATGGCATATTGAGATAGAAATGAGTCTCACATAGTGTTCTTCTTAAAAAAAAATAAATGCAGGGGTGTTCTTCTTGAACACGGGGCACAGGACAGACACACACAGACACACACGGTGGAACAAACACAGACACGACACAGCGGCTCCCACGTGGGTCCACTTTAATGGGGGAGGGAAACACAGAAGGGCGGGGAGGGATGTGCAGGGCACACAAGGAAAGGCGAACGAGAGAGAGCGAGTCTCGTGTGGCCCTGCCTTTTAACGGGGAGCGCAAGGGTGTCTGGGAAGGATGTCCCATACCTGCGCGCAGGTGTGCGCACAGGTATCCATAGTCCAGGAGGAGTCTGGGAGTTGTAGTTTCCAAAAGAACAACATACCACCCTTTTTATTTTGTTAAAAAAATTGGGGGGGCCTCAGAGGGTAGGGAATAGGGGCGTAGCCCGGTCTTTCATGACTGCTTCCTGCTGGCTTTGGGTGTTGAGGGGTCCAGGGTGTATCCGATGATCTTGGTGGTGTCCTGGTGGTTCTCCTGGCCGCTGGCATTCCGAGATGGTCGGTTTCTGTTGGTTCTGTCCAATCCGCTGGCGTCCTGAGATGGTTGAAGAAGTCACATCTGTCTGGCTTTTTCTGAGCAGCTGGGTCATCGTTAAGATGCTGGAAGGCAAAAGCAGCATTAGTAGAGAAAAGGAAAAAAAATTGAAGGGGAGAGGAGGTCTGGAAGAGTTGAGGGGAAATTTGGGGATAGGGGGTGGGGAAAG
>NC_022022.1:1707952-1729520 GCF_000317375.1 Microtus ochrogaster
CCCGGTTATTTCCCTTGGAAACAATAGAACTGTCAGACTGATGAGACCGACAGTGAATAATTCCTATAGCTTTAGGGAGATGAGAAGCTTTAAGTAAATCCATAATATGCTCTGAGTTGGTAATGGATACTCCCTTTGCCGTGAGAAGCCCGCGCTCCTTCCAGATAACTGCGTGAGACAACAGGATATGAAAAGCATATTTAGAATCTGTGTAGACATTTAAAGATTGTCCCGCGGCTAGCTGAAAGGCACGGGTGAGAGCTATCAGCTCAGCCTGCTGGTTAGTAGTATGAGCAGGGAGTGCCTTTGCCTTGACTATCTCTGTGTCTGACACTATGACATAACCTGCTCTGTGGGTCCCGTCACATAGTCCTCCATTAGGAGAGAATTTTAGAAATTTGATATAAACCTACAGAGAGAGGATTATTTTAAAGCATATATCCAGTGCAGGGATGAAAATATAGTCTTATTTATTTTTGTTATTTCTTTTATTTTAGTAAATGACTTTGTTGGGTTATTGTTTTTTTCTTAGACAGGTCTTACTGTGTATCTCAGGCTAACCTAAGAACTGGTGATACTCTGTCCTTAGCCTCCTGAGTGCTAAATTTCTGGTGTATGCTACCAAGCCTTAGTTCTAGCAAGTTTTATTGAAATTTACTACAGGTTTAATGTTTCTTTTCTCCCAAATTGTGTTGAAATTCCAACTTCCAAATGATGGTTTTAGGGGTGTGGTGGCAGGGGGTGATTAAATCATAGAGAAAGAGGATTTGTGAGTGGATCAGTGCCCTATGAAGGGGACCTTTGAGAACTCTGCTGCCCCTTCCACTCTGTAAGATACTATGAGAATGCTATGAGCAAAACCAGGTCTTCACCAGACACCTGAAATCAGCACCTTCACCTTAGACTACTCAGCCTCTAGGAGTATGGGGCAGAAGTCTTTGTATTTGTAATCTGCCTTGCATGCAACGTATAACAGTCTATGCTTGCTGAGGTTAAACGCCACAAATGTACTAGGCTTGCATTCTTCCTGACTTGATTATCATCCACTCTAAGCTGTCATTTTAAGTGCATGATCACATTGAATGCTCAGAACCCCAAAGGGAGATAATGTTCTCTCCATTTTATAAAGAAAGAAATTGGTAACTCACTCAAGCTCAGTTCTAGGTGGCCAGGCTAGAGTTCACGGTCTGATTTGTATTGATAATCCACTCCCACAAGAGTGAATTCAAATTGACTAGAGTAGGTAAAAGCTCAGCAGGTAGAAGATAGAAGCAATGCTTTGGATTGGAGGAGGGAAAGTTATATGGAGGACACTGCCTAGAGACAGTGATGAGCTAGTAGGAAGGCATTGGAAAATAAGAATGAACACACTTCTGTAAAATGTTGTTATTTTGTCAGTGATGGAGATACATTGAAGGTTAGCAGGAGGATTAAAAAATATAGTCTGCTGGGCAGTAGTGATGTTTGCATCTTTAATCCCAGCACTTAGGAGGCAGAGGCAGACAGATCTCTGTCTTTAAGGCCAGCCTGGTCTACAGAGTGATTCAGAACAACCAGGAATACACAGAGAAACCCTGTCTTGAAAAAACAAAACAAAAAACAAAAAAAAAAGGAAAAAGAAAGAGAAATTGCCTGGCACTAATGAGAAGGAAAGATGGAAAACACAACAAACCCGCTTAGGAGTTTATTAGAGGGGACGTGTACAGGCCTGGGGAAGTCAGTGTGCAGAGAGAGAGGGATATGGTGCATCCAGCTTTTAAAGGCTGCCTAGCGCATGTGCACAGGGGATTGATGTGGCTACATCACACACAGGCATGCTACAGATGCAAAGGAAGGTCCCAACTGATGTCCTAGGACCCCAAGGGCATGTCCTTCCTTCTCTGTTACATAGAGGGAGAAAGGATGAGTTAAATCTGGGAGATGAAGAGCTGGGGCCTAGATAAGGGCTTGTTGGAGTCTCTAGAAGGGTTTAGTAATGGGATGGAGACAGGGCTCATATAGAGAGCCAAGAGCTGCCTTGTATAAGGGGCAGGCAAGGAGAGAAAAAGGGAATCCAGAAATGCAGGAAGCCAGCTATTTCTAGGAACGATAAAACCTCTTCTTTTGTGGAAGGAACTGCAAGGGACTGAATTAGCTTTTTCTGTCTAGGTTAATAGCTTTTTGGTTGGGGTAATAGTTAATCCCAAGTAAATGACCTGAGAGGTAGACAGTTGGGCCTTAGAAAGTGAGATTCTATAGCCTTTTTTGGATAGGAAATTTAAAAGAGTGGAGGTATCAGTTTTGCTGATCTCCAATGATGGAATACAAGTAAAATATCATCTACATACTGTATGAGTTTAGACTTAGGGAGAGACAGTGAGAGTAGATCAGAAACTAAAGCCTGACCAAACAGGTGTGGGCTGTCCCAGAATCCCTGGGGAAGGACAGTCCAGGTGAGCTGTGTGGAGAGGTGAGTTGCCAGGGTCAGTCCAGGTGAAGGTGAAGATATTTTGAAATTGAGAGCTGAGAGGAATAGAGAAGAAAGCATCCTTGAGATCTAGAACTGAGAAGTGGGAGGTCCCTAGAGGGATAGTGAAAAGAATTGTTTAAGGATTAGGCACTACCAGATGAAGAGGGACCACTGTGGAGTTAATGTGCCAGAGGTCTTGAACCAGGCGATAGGTTCCATTAGCTTTTTTAACAGCAAGTGTGGGGGTATTAAAGGGAGAAGAGGTGGGGCAAAGTAGCTTTTTTCTTAGAAGATCAAAGATAATAGGCTTAAGTCCCCTAAGGCTCTGGAGAGAGAGGGGGGGTACTGAGCTTGGATAATGTACTTAGTAAGGTCTTGTAATTGAATAACAATGGGGGAATGGTGTTTAGCAACAGAGGGGGTTTGGGTGTCCCAGACTTGGGGGTCCACCTGAGAGGGTGGTAGAGGAAAATAGCTGGGAGGTTAGAAGGTTAGGAGAAGGAGGAGGAGGGGAGCTAATGGTGAGTCTGGGGGAAGGTGAATGGAAGGAGCAAATGGAATGGAAGCTCCTACTTTTGCTAAAAATATCTCTTTCCATAAAGAGGTACCTGGCAGGTTGGCATGACTAAAAAATGAATGAATGAAATAAATACCCCTAAAAACACAGTTAAGTGGTGGGGTCTGCTGAGGTAGATAAGGCTGTCCTCCTACCCAAAAACAGGGAAACTAGGAGAGGTAGGACCCCAGAATTCCCTCAGTACCGAGTATGTTGCTCCAGTGTCCAAGAGAAAGGGGCTAGGCCATCCTGATACTGTGATGTTTACCCATGGCTCCCTGTTACAGATGATGGTTGCGGTTGGGTCAAAGAAGCCCTGGCAACCTCGCTTGTCCATGGCCAGACCTAGAAGGTCAACTTGGGAATTTTCTGGGTTTGATGTCTCCATGCCACTCTGTGCATGAGGACCATCAACTGTCCAATGTCCTTCCCTATGGCATCTTGGACAAGGTCTCGCAGGACCAAGATGAGGATTAGGGCATGCTCGGGCCCAGTGACCAGTTCTACCACATTTGAAACACGGACCTGTCAGTTCTAGAGCCCCAGGAGGCAAGGGAGTAGCACAGACAGCACAGATTGGGCAGTCTGTTGCCTCGGCCATGCTTAGCATGTGACTGTGATTGCAGACTTTGTCATTCCTCGCATGGTACATCTTAAAAGCCAACTCTAAGATTTCTGCCTGTGGGGTCAAGAAACCGTTCTCCAAATGTCTAAGTTTAGCCTTAATGTCAGGGTAGCACTGAGAAAAAAAATGAGTCATGAGGAACTGTCTGCCTTCCATGGTTCCTGGATCCAAGTTAGTATGTTGTAACAGAATTTTAGTGAAGCGTTCCAAAAATGCAGAAGGATTTTCCTTTATATCTTGAATGACCTCTGAGAGCTTATTATAGTTTACTGACTTGAGGGCAACTTTATGAAGACGTGCCAGGAGGCAAGTCAAAAACTGGTCCCTAGCTAAAATTCCACCTGTAGTATTATAGTGAGGTTCCTGCTCAGGGACCGCCTCTACCCCGAGAGGGTGTGTTGCATGTGTTTGGTGAATATGGTCTCCATGTAGTTTGGTCTGCTTCCAAACTTGCCTGCTTTCTTCAGGAAGTAGGTTATTAGATAGGATTATGTAGCTATCATGAAAGGTGGGATGATAAACTGGGTGATATATTGGAACTGCTTTATGAAAGTGGTAGAAGTAGATGTATAGGACCCCAGTTTTTGTTCTATATGGGAGAATTCTGAGAGGGAGAAAGGAACGTGTACCCTAATCAATCCATCTACACCGCCACCTCTCACAATGGGAGAACTGCAGCTGGCTTGGCTTGGTCAGGGTTGGGTTCCATTCAGCATGTGAGGGTGTGAGAGGAGGGGTAAAGGTGAGTGCCAGAGCTGGGTGGCTGCTGCGGCCAGGCACCAGAGGGAGGAATCACTGTCTCTCCAGGATGCCCCTTCTAGACCCCTGCTCTCTGGGGGGCTGAGCCCAGACTCCAAACTGAGGGGTATCCCCCTCCCTCCCAACACCGTCTACTCAGCAGCCCAAGCTGGGGGGGTGGGGTGGAACCTGAAGACTGGATGGGAGGCAGAGTCCCAAGCTATTTCTCCCCGCATCCTGGCACCAGCAGCCGAAGGTTCAAGGTGGTGCCTCCTCCACGGGCTCCCAGGACTTTCAAGACAGTGAAATGTGAGGCTAGCTTGGAACAGTGCTTTTGCTGCTCAGGGCTTCCTATCTTGAATCCAGGTAGAGCTAGGGATTACCACTAGTAGAGCCAAAGCTGGCGGGGGCAAGGGTGCGGGTAACTGCTTATCATGACCTGAAAGTGAGGGCAAACCCAGGGTCAAGGGGTCAAAGCCCTAGTCCTCTACCCAGACCTCCAGGCTTGTCTTCCAGCAGCAGCTCCAGGGAGCAGCTGGGTGCAGAGCTATACACATCCCTTAAGGCTGTGGTCAATAGCCAGGAATAAACTTTGAGCCACTCAATTCCCAAACTGTGCCTGGGTGTGCTGGGTGATGTCAGAAGTGAGTAGTCATCCCTCATCCAAAGATTCCTCATGGATTCATACCAGGTGCTGGAGAAGACTGAGAGTGAGCAGTACAAGAAGATGCTAGTGGCTGGGCAAACTCATCTGGTGCTGATCTGAGAGGAAGCAGGAGCGCCTGATGACAAGCTCTCAGGCTGGGCAAATGCTGTGATAAGAGCACCTGGCCCAGGGACCATCCTGATTGCCTTGTGACTTGACTCCTTCTGAGAGTTCGAAAGCCTAAACCCCCTTTGTCTGTTGGTGGTTTTGTCAAACATCAGCATGACGAGAACAGCAGGTCTTTGCTTTCCCCCGGACCACAACCTTGTTTTCTCCTGTGCCCTTTGGCTATCCTGAAGTATAGACACCGGGGAGATAGGTATGAATCCTGGTGTTGACTGAGGACAGGGTGCTAACCATCACCTCTTGCTTAGAAGGTTCCACGTGCTGCTGCTGCTGGTCCTTGTCAGATGCTCACAGATGAGGCATTTCAGCCTCCTTAGGTAAAAGGAGTTAATGGCTCTAAAACATTCTTAACGCCTCTTCTATCTTGCCCTTGTCTTCCATGCCCTGTTCTTCAGCTGCTCCCATAAGACAACTGTCCTAGAGTTGGGGGGCAGGGGACTTGAAGGTAGTGTTGGTTCAGTGTTTTCTCTCAACAAAGGTCACCACTACAGCTTGCTCATGTTCACGAGAGTTCAAGATCCATGACTTCGAGTCACAGACAGCCGCGAGCAGGTCTCCTCAGGCATCACAGCCCTTGTCTTCCTGAACAGGAGGATTGTAGCTGCTTGGCTTAACAGTCCCCTTGATTTCCTTTCCTTGGAGACTCACACATCCCTCAGCCCGCTGCAGTTCAGAGGGACCCCAGGACAAGGCAGTTCTCCTTCATAAAAACAAAAGGGGGAGATGTTGGGCCTCTTGAGCCTGGGCATGAGTAACTTCCAGTGTAACTTCCTAAACCTGAGGAGTTTGGTGAGGCCTAGTGTAACTTCCTGAGCCTAGCTCGAGTTTGGACACCTGTCTTTGGCTACCCAACCTAGGCCCACCTCTGTCCAGCTACTGTCAAAGTGGCAGAATATTATTGGCCCTGTTTCTTGCTGCCACTCTGGCCAAACCAGGCATGTAAGTTGCTGCCTAATACCATTAAATGAGATTCTGCTTTGACAGACACCAGACTCAGTGGGTGTGTTTCTCCCTCGTGGCCAGGGGGAGGGCTGGGTCATTCGACATTCAGTATCCCACTCAGCCCCAGGGAGAGTCCAGCGGTTCTGGCTCTGCCCCTGCTCTTTCTGCCAGAGAACCCAGCAGATTGGTGCTGAATTGAAGACTCACTGACCTCGCACCCTTTATAAAAAGGGTTAACAAAAGCCTTCAGAGAAAGATCCCCTCTGGGGAACTTAAGGACTGGTTTGTTTGAATGCTGGTGTGGGGCAGAAAGAAGCCAACCATAAACTAGCATGTGTGGGACTTAGGGAATCACAGCTTGAGAAAGTGGATCCTGGGATGTGGGTTTAGTGTCTCACCAAGCAAGGACTATGGCCACTACCACGCAAGCCGTACATAATGAAGAGATGGTAACTTTGATTAATGCCCTACAGCAAGTAACTATGGGGAAAGCGGCTATGTTTTGCATGTGGAAGGGAAGGCCATTTCAAAAGAGAAATGTCCTAATAAGGCTAGAGTCAGTCTGTTAGCTCTAGTCAAGTCTGGTGTGCCACGCACCCCACGTCCCCAGTGCAAAAAGAGATTCCATTGGGCCAGAGATTGTAGGTCCAAGTTCAATCTCCAGAGGAAGCCTTTAAACTCCCCCAGGGTCCATCCCTAGTCCCATTAAATAAGGGGAAAGATCAGTGCTTTTGATACCCAGACTAAGACCAAAGATGGCCCTAACAATTGGAGATAGAACCTTTAGGTTTCTTATAGACGCTGGGGCTGATCCCACGGTCATCAGAAAAGAGGAGCCCCCCCCCCTTGGCCTCTGGTCCCAGGACGAACTCTACTTGGTGTGGGTGGGCAATCTACATCATGGGAGACATTACCTGGCTGCCCTGGACTGACTCCAAAGGTAATCATGGGGAGATGTGCCCCCTGGTGGTCTTTGGCCTAACTGCCAACCTCCTTGGGCAAGACATCCTTAGGAAGGCTGAGGCATATATTACCACTGACCATAAGGCTTTTACACTGAAGAATATGAGTTACAATTTAAACAGGGACAAGCTGCCCACCTAATTCTTAGGTTCACCCCCAATCCTAAGGGCCACTGATCACTCCCTGGTGCCAAAAATCCAATGGGCATTTGGTGACCCCCTATGGGTTGAGCAGTGGCCTCTATCTTCTTTTAAGTTACAACAACTTGATGCCCTGGTTAAACAATTGTTATTGGGGCACATCCGGCCATCCATGAGCCCTTGGAATTGCCCTGTTTTTATTATAAGAAAGGCTAATGGTGGCCTGGAGGGATGGCTCAGCCGTTAAAGGCTAGGCTCACAACCAACAAAAAAAAAAAAAAAAAAAAAAAAAAAGGCTAATGGCTCCTGGAGACTCTTACATGACTTAAGAAAAATCAATGAGAAGATGATCCCATTTGGGACCCCCCCAGAGGGGACTCCCTTGGATACCTGCCATTCCTAACACTAACAATTCCTAACACTAACAATTCCTAACACTAACAATTGTTGATATTAAAGGTTGCTTCTTATCCATTCCATTACATCCAGATGACATGGAGAAGTTTACATTCTCACTGCCCTCAACTAACTTCTGGAGCCCAGATCAGTGGTTCAAATGGACTGTGTTATCCCAGGGATGGCTAACAGCCTACCCATATGTCAGTATTATATGTTACATATCTTTTCCTCCTTAATGAAATGCCCCAATATTTTATTCTATATTTATATGGATATTATTTCGGGAAGCCCCACTTCATTAGGGCTTTATGACCTCACAGTTAGCTGCCTTACCATTTTAAAGGGTAATAACTTCAAGGTGGCTCCAGATAAACTCAGTCTATCCCTCCCTTTAAAATCTTAGGGTCCATCTTGTACCTTGATTAAGTTCCTCCAGTCAAACCCCAATTACACATTCAGGATTTCTATACCCTACCTCAGCTCCAAAAGGTACTAGGAGAAATAAATTGGATGAGGCCGTGGATATCTGTTTCCACAGAAGAGCTGGCTCCATTGTTTAAACTCCTAAAGGGCCTTGACTTCTCACCCCAGGTTACTGTATCTTCTCATCATTGACAGATCTGATGCCACGTCCAACAAGCCACTGACACACTGACGCTGAGAGCTTTGTTCCTGACCTGCCTGTCTTCCTAGACATCTTTCCGGGGGAAACCTTGTGGACAGGGGAGCTGATTCATTGGATTCACCTCTCAGAGGGCAGAGTTCCCAGGGTCTAGTCCATGACCAATAAGGTAGTATCATTAAAGGCAGGGATATTTTGGTCAGGGCATTTGGCACAGAACCTTATTGTTCCATTTTATTGCCTGAGGTTTTCTGTTCTGCCTGGTCCTGCATCCATTAAGTCCCAATTAATCACACAGAGGTCTATATTAGTTATAAACTGATTGGTCCATTAGCTCAGGATTCTCATTAACTAATTCTTATAACTTATATTAGACCATAATTCTTGTCTATGTTAGCCACATGGCTTGGTACTATTTTTGGCGAGGCAGTCACATCTTGCTTCCTCAGTGGCTGGGTCATGACAGAAGACTGCAGAATCCTCTTCCCAGAATCCTCCTGTTCTCATTGCCTTGCCTCTACTTCCTACATGGTCACTCGGCTATACTTCCTGCCTGGCTACAAGCTACTCAGTATTTCATTAAACAAGTACAAGAAACAAATGTTTACAGAGTAAAACCATTGTCCCACAACACTTTCCCTCTTTGTTTTTAAAGAACAAGAACTCTGAATCTAATATTCTTTGTTTAGCTTTTCTCCTGAACATTATCTATAACAACTTGTAACCAATATTCTAAACAAAAATATTCATAATCCATTTTTAGGGAATGTGGACATAGTTTATCTAGGATACTTCCTGCTGATAGGGGGAACTGATAATCTTATGGGGACCTAAAAAAATTTAGAATTATGATCAAGTCATGACTGGGTAAGGCTTGATTACCTCAGGCAGCAGTCTTGAATCTGTTCTGGATGTAGAACTCAGACATCTGGGTCTTCTGTTCCTACCAGAGATTTCTCAGGTGGTCTTCCTTGATCAAATCTGATTTTTCTTAACTAAGAATAAATCCACAGCCTCTCATTTCCTGTGGAAACAAAAACAAAAATCTCTTCTCCAAAGTAACATATCTTTTGACCTCAATTTTGTTGTCAAAGCATTTACAAAATATTTATGTTTTATTAATCCAGCAGCATTTATATTCAAATATCTTTAGCAGCTTTTGCTCCTTCCTCAGATGTCAAGTAATTCAAAGACAAAATAATAGTATACTGTATCCAGATGCTCTGTGTATTTTCCATCTTTACGTGGCTTTACTTTAAATTCTATTTCTTAGCCGGGCGGTGGTGGCGCACGTCTTTAATCCCAGCACTCGGGAGGCAGAGGCAGGCAGATCTCTGTGAGTTTGAGACCAGCCTGGTCTACAGAGCTAGTTCCAGGACAGGCTCCAAAGCCACAGAGAAACCCTGTCTCGAAAAACCAAAATAAATAAATAAATAAATAAATAAATAAATAAATAAATAAATAAATAAATTCTATTTCTTTTATTTCTACTTTTAATTTTTGGCTTTTTGAGACAGGGTTTCTCTGTGTATGTTTGGCTATCCTGAAATTCACTCTGTAGACCAGGTTGTCCTTGAACCCAAAGAGATCCGCCTGTCTCTGCCTCCCAAGTTCTGGGATTAAAGGTGTGTGCCACCATACCTTGAACTCACAGAGGTCTGCCTACCTCTGTCTCTCAAGTATAGGGATTAAAGGTGTGTGCCACCATACCCAACTATTCTCTTTCTTTCTTTTTTATTTTAAGAACTTTAATCTTTTTTCTTTTCTCTCCCAAGCATATATATATATATATATATATATATATATATATATTTAAACACACTGTAAACTGTTTAGAAGCTTTTTCTTCTGAAACCGTCTTTACTGTATCTCTCTTTTTCTGACCTTTGAGTCTTTAATTTGCTCAATGATATTGCTAGGATTAAAGCCATGGTTTGATGTCTGGATTCAGCCCATTCCTTAGCTTTATGAGATTTCAGCCTCATGGCGGAGGTACTGGCCAGAGCCATGTTTATTGCCACAACTCTATGATATTTCAAGGTCCCTGCCACCACTAAAATTCATGCAGTCAGCTTTTCATCAACACTATTTAAGTGTTCTATGGCAGGACCTCTTAAAAGAGCTGCAAGGTTTTGCAGCTAAAGCCGAGACAGGAAGCCTCCCTTAAATGGGAGTGTTTGCCTCTAGCAAGCAAAGCGTACCTGATAAAGTGCTGCTATCAATAAGCCATGCTTTACTCTATTCTTTTCTGTCTAGAATTCCCAAGCTCTCTCAAGTTTTCTGTGGATGAAGTTGTCCACATATTGGGCACCATTCTGTTGTCTGAGGTTTTCTGTTCCATCTGGTCCCAATTAATCACACAGAGGTCTACATTAGTTATAAACTGATTGGTCCATTAGCTCAGGATTCTCATTAACTAATTCTTATAACTTACTTTAGCCCATAATTCTTGTCTATGTTAGCCATGTGGCTTGGTACCTTTTTCAGCAAGGCAGTCACATCTTGCTTCCTCAGTGGCTGGGTCACAACAGCAGACTGCAGAATCCTCTTCCCAGAATTCTCCTGTTCTCATTGCCTTGCCTCTACTTCCTGCATGGTTGCCCCACCTATACTTCCTGCCTGGCTACTTGCCAATCTGTATTTTATTAAACAAGTACAAGAAACAAATGTTTACAGGGTAAAATCATTGTCACAGCACCATTTAAAATCACTGATTTCACCTGGCTTCATAGCCCTTGATGGATTCTCAGGAAAAATTCCTTGCCATTATGGCCCTCACAATGGATGAGCTCCTTTTCTCTACTGGACTTGAGGTCCCCTAAGCTTTTTCTGTCTCAATCCAACCCCAATTTTCTTACAGTGTTTACCAATGGGGCGCTTTGGGGCCTCCCTTGCTGTATCCCACCTCTCCTATGGGGAGAAGAGCCAATGCCTATAAAATCAATTTCCCATGAGGTGGAGGGACCCTCACAATTTAAAAAATTATTTGTCATCATTATGGCATTGGATTCCATACCAGAGCCATTCAATCTATTCTCTGATAGCCTCTATGTTGTGAACATTTTGCCCAACCTGGTTGAGGCCCATATTAAACTAGATACCAACCCTATATCCCCTCTTATGATTCAAGCTCGCCTTTTACTTAAAGGATTAATCCTATCTTTCTACAGTATCTTAGAGGTCACGAAAACTTACTTGGATTTCTCTCCAGGGGAACTCAGCTGGCTGACCACCTGGCTTCCATGCCTCATTGCAATCCTGCCATGGAAGCCACACATTTCCACTTTTAACCCACGTTAACCAGAAGGGCCTAAAACATAGGTTCCAATAGGTACCAGTTAAAGACCTCAAAGAAATTGTTTGGACTTGTAAGTCCTATCAGCTTTTCCTTCAGATTCCTCCCCTCCAAAATGTGGGGAACAATTCCCAGGGGCTTCACCCCAACCATTTCTGGCAGATTGATGTTACACATTATTCTCCATTTGGAAAGCTTAAATATAGTTTTCTTTCAGTGGCTATCTTCTCCTGAGCCTGCTGGACCTCGGTAGATGCTGGAGAAAAATCCAAACATGTGATTAGCCATGTGCTACAGTGCTTTGCCATCCTTGGCTTACCTAGCCAAATTAAACCAGATAATGGCCCACATTTTATCAGTAAGGTCTTTATAGACTTTCTACAAGCCTGGAAAATTTCCCTTTCTACTGGCATTCCATATAATCCAAGGGGACAGGCCATTGTGGAAAGGAACAATCAAACACTAAGTATCAACTACAAAAGCAAAAAGGAGAATCCTTATCCACACATGAGCAATTGGGAAAGGCATTATTGACACTAAATATTCTAAATTTCTCTAGAGAAGATAAATATCTGTCTCCTTTTCGAAAACATTGGTCCTCATCAGTTACCTACAGTTCTATTTGGGTCAAATGGAGGGACCCCTTGACTGGGGCCTGGAGAGGACCAGACCCACTCCTCACTGCAGGAAGAGGGTTTGGATGTATCTTCCCTCAAAATAAAAAGAGGCACCTCTGGGTGCTGGCTAGAGATCTTAAATATTTACCCCAACAAGAGGATAATGATAATGATGTTTCCAAGGAGTGTCCAACCCCCGAGGAGTGCCTTTCTGCTTCTTCCTGGAAACAATCGAAGACACGGATACTGTCACTTATCCTGATGAGACATAGAGAAGAGACGCGAGACCTGCAGGACAACCCCCTGTGGGCAGACTGTTGTGGATTCTTACCCTGCTTCCTTACCCTGCTTCCTTCCCCTGCTCGGACCCTTCCTTTTCCTTATTCTCCTCCTTACTGTTGGGCCTTGTGTATTCAGTGAGATCACACAATTTATTTACCAAAGGTTGGAGGTGGTTGAATTACATCAGGTCAAGGTATACTATTACAGGCTGGCCACTCAGGTGTCTGGGGCCCTCGTATGACTGTATGGCTGGTAATCCTCATATAAACACCCCTCCTCCACCCTCCACAGTGACAGGTAAGATCTCAGACAGGCTGGGACAACCTAAGGCAGGTCATGGAGTGTGTTCTTCATAAATGAGGTCCATGGTACTCATGTGTTCTTCATAAATGAGGTGATTGAGGAAGGTCATTGGTTAATTAAATAAAGACGCCTCGGAGAGACACGATGCTCCACTCTTGCAGGCAGAGGCGAGAGCTCTGCTCTCTGAGGCACACGCGATGAAGCTCCGACCCAGGATGGATGTAGGTTAGAATCTTCCCGGTAAGCGCACCTTGGGGTGAAACACAGATGATTAGAAATGGGCTAAATTAATATGTGAGAATTAGCCTAGAAGAGGCTAGATAGAAATGGGCCAAGCAGTGCTTAAAAGAATACAGTGTCCGTGTAATTATTTCAGGGCATAAGCTAGCCAGGTGGCTGGGGTGCTGGGGACGCAGCCCCGCCACTCCTATTACTACAATGAGGCCCATGGTACTCAGTGTGTCCTTCATAAATGAGGTACATGGTACTCAGTGTGTCCTTCATAAATGAGGTACATGGTACTCAGTGTGTTCTTCATACATGGGGTACATGGTACTCAGTGATTCCTTCATAAATAAGGTCCATGGTACTCAGTGTGTTCTTCATAAATGAGGTCCATGGTACTCTGTGTGTTCTTCATAAATGAGGTCCATGGTAGTCAGTGACAGGTAAGATCTCCATGTGGAAGATGACCTAAGACAGGGACCATGTCTTCCACTGTCATGACAAAAACAAAAGGGAGAGATGTTGAGCCTTATGAGGTCCAAGTGTGAGGTCCAGTGTAACTTCCTGAGCCTGGCTCAAGTTTGGAGACCTATCTCCGGCTACCCAACCTAGATCCGCCTCTACCCAGCCACCACTAGTGTGGCAGAATATTATTGGCCCTTATTCCTTACTCCGCCCCATAACAACCCTATATAAGTTCCTGCCTGATACCATGAAACAAGATCCTGCTTCAACAGACTCCCGACTCAGTGGATGTGTTTCTCCCTGGTGGCCCTAGGCGAAGGTTGGATAGTTTGACACTCACCATCCTGCTCAGCCCCAGGGAGAGTCCAGTGGCTCTGCCTGCCCACCCCCCATTTTCTGACAGAGAACCTGGCAGGCTACATCAAGCAGAAGTTCTGAAAACAGCAATCAGCTGCAATCACCAACTCAAAGCTTTTTGAAATGATTGATGGCTCACACGTTACTGAGAAATGAACTGCCCATGCCACCCTTTGACAGCCAGGGCCCAGGAGTCCTTTATTGTGACACTGTCCTCATCCATCAGCAGTGACTTTCAAGGGCTCTTTTGGCCACAGGACTGGACAATTAAAAGTGAGCTCAAAAAACAATACAAGCTGTTCAAATAACCACTGTATCTTGATAGACAGGTGAAGTAACAAAGGTATTCAAACTTCCAGCAGGAAACCTGAATCCTAAACCTGGAAGGATTCGGAAAGCCTACCTTAATCCAAGGTTCCTTCTTTATGGGCAAAAAATAGATGTCTCTAAAAACATCATAAGAAACCACACAGTTGATGGTGGACTTGGAAGTCTGTGGAACTTGCTGCGATGGGCTTCTGAATTGTCAGGCAGATCTGAGGGTGTCATCATCACCGTGGCTACTAGGCTACAACACCATCATGAACAACATCAGAGGGAAGCTGATCTTTTCCCCCTCCAGATGCAGAAACCAAGGGCCAGAGAGAAAAAGTAAACATCCTAGGCTCACATTGCTGTATGAGAACAAAGCCAATATAGCTCCAGGAAAGCCCATGATTCTCTTTATCATTTAGAACAGTGAACTTACTATATGTCTGCTTCTTACTGTACACCTTGTGAGTTCTCTGCACGGGTGCTGTATGATCTGTTTTTATCACACACTTCCTGGAATATAACGTGATGCTTTATAAACATCTGTTGACAGGCTTCTGTGAAGGCAAGCTTCATGCAAACAAGAAGGGCAGCCGTCTTTTATTGAGAATATTGTGGTTCCAGATAACATTCAGAACTTCTTAATAGTATTGGATTATTTAGATTTGGGATAATCCAATCAGTGTCATTCTTTTTCTTCTTTCAAATAAAAGCAATGCATCCTGAAGAGATTAAATAAATGACGAAGAATGACGAAGGAACCGGCAGACCAATGACGGAGGAACACCCCTGAACCGGCAGACCTACAGCTCCACGGTACTTTACACTGCATCTTTTCTGTCAAATTAAAAAGGGAATTTCATACAATAAATTCCTTATAGATTCCCCCAATTCCTTCCAGATCCTACACACCTCCCTACCCGCTAACTTTCTGTTCGCACACACTCCACTCTCTCTCTCTCTCTCTCTCTCTCTCTCTCTCTCTCTCTCTCTCTCTCTCTCTCTCATCTCTCTTCCCCCTCATAAACAACAACAAAATAACACACACAAAAAAAACCTGAAAAAAGTGGAAATCAAGCTAAACAGACAAAAGACTGAAAGGACAAAATTTACCAAGCAAGCAAAATGAGACAAAATCTTTATAAATATCATTCATTAAATTAATTTTGTGTTGATCAACTACTTCTGCATGGCACCTAGTCTGATGTGTGGTTAATTACAGAAACCTAATTTATTCTTTTTAAGCAGGTATCAGTTGCAGATAGAATCTTGGTTGGAGGTAAGAAACTGTGTCCACTTTTCTCTCCCAGCCTTGCTGTATTTGGAAGACACTGTTTCCTTGCAGTCAACCATCATCTTTGGCTCTTACAGTTCTCCCACATCCTTTTATGAATACACCTCTGAGTTTTAAGGAAAGAATTTTGATGAAAACATCCCATTTAGGACTGAGTGCTCCAAAGTCTCTTACTCTACACATTGTCACTTGGGGTCTGGGTTAGTTCCCATCTTGTAAGAGGAAGCTTGCCTGATCTGTGGATATAGCAGTATGTCATTAGAAGTCATTTTGTTGCTATGTTTCCTTAACAGAGTTTTCTGTTGTTGTTTTCTCTAGATCTATGACCTATTTAGCTTCAGGTTCTTGGTCATTTTAGCAGTGTCAGATAGTTCCTCCATGTCTTCAAAGTTTTATTATCACAGAGTTAACATAAGCTGTTTAGTTTTAGGCTGTGGCACATCATACCTTATTAATCACCACATATCTCTTCATCTACCTAACCTGGAATAACACTTTCAAGGCACAGTTCTCATTGTGTACTTACAGATTAGATGGTGGATAGCCGGACAAGACCCCCAGGTATATGACTTTGGTCTAAAGTCGGGGATTTCTGTTGGCCATGTTGCACAGGCAGCAGTATCCCAGCTTGTGACTCCTGCAGCTGAGAGGAGGGTCAGTCTGGTTTGCTTTTGGTTAAACTACACAGTCTGTTAGGAACGAGTGCTCTCTTATGACACAGATGGGGTTCTGCAAGCTCAGGCCCTCTAGTTTAGTAAAGACTGCAGGAGCTGCAGTGTGGGCTGCAAAGAGGCTAGCTGGTCCCAGCGCTAGCCCTCAGATACTTCTTTACTTCCGTTCAAACCTAATCTTTATGTCAAATCAGATGGAGAATTGTCATTATGACTGACAAACACCTATTTTTAAAATTGATTTTTGTTGAGCTCTACATTTTTCTCTGATTCCATCCCTGCCTCTCCCCTCCCCACTTCAACCCTCCCCCAAGGTCTCCATGCTCCCAATTTACTCAGGAGATCTTGTCTTTTTCTACTTCCCACGTAGATTAGATCTATGTAAGTCTCTTTTAGTGTCCTCATTGTTGTCTAAGTTCTCTGTGATTGTGGTTTGTAGGCTTTCTTTGCTTTATGTTTAAAAGCCACCTATATATAAAAAAAAAAAACCTGGGATAAAACTGGACTCACTGAACATAGCGGACAATGAGGACTACTGAGAACTCAAGAACAATGGCAATGGGTTTCTGATCCTACTGCACATACTGGCTTTGTGGAAGCCTAGGCAGTTTGGATGCTCACCTTACTAGACCTGGATGGAGGTGGGTGGTCCTTGGACTTCCCACACGTCAGGGAACCCTGATTGCTCTTTGGGCTGACAAGGGAGGGGAACTTGATTGGGGGAGGGGGAGGGAAATGGGAGGCGGTGGCGGGGAGGAGGCAGAAATCTTTAATAAATAAATAAATTTTTTAAAAAAACCACCTATGAGTGAGTACATGTGATAATTGTCTTTCTGTGTCTGGGTTACCTCACTCAATATTCTGTTTTCTAGCTCCATCCATTTTTCTGCCAAATTTAAGGTGTTATTATTTTTTTCTGCTGTGTAGTACTCCATTGTGTAATTGTTCCACATTTTCCTTATCCATTCTTCAGTTGAGGGGCATTTAGGTTGTTTCCAGGTTCTGGCTATGACAAAGTTGCTATGAACATAGTTGAGCACATGTCCTTGTGGCACGATTGAGCATCCTTTGGATATATACCCAAAAGTGGTATTAATGGGTCTTGAGGAAGGTTGTTCCCTAATTTTCTAAGAAATCACCACACTGACATTTAAAGGGGTTGTACCAGCTTGCATTCCCACCAACAATACTGAAGTGTTCCCTTTACCCCACAACCTCTCCAGCATAAGTTGTCATCAGCGTTTTTGATCTTGGCCATTCTTACAGATAAAAGACGGAATCTCAGAGTTGTTTTGATTTGCATTTCTCTGATGACTAAGGATGCTGAACATTTCCTTAAGTATCTTTCAGCCATTTTAGATTCTTTTGTTGAGAGTTCTCTGTTTAGATCTGTCCTCCATTATTTTATTTTTTTGATGACTAATTTCTTAAGTTCTTTGTATGTTTTAATGATCACACCTCTGTCTTATGAGGGGTTAGTGAAGATCTTTTCCCATTCTATAGGCCTTTGTTTTATCTTGTTGACCATGTCCTTTGCTTTACAGAAGCTTTTAGTTTCAGGAGGTCCCATTTATTAATTGTTTCTCTCAGTGTCTGTGCTGCTAGGGTTATATTTAGGAAGTGGTTCCCTGTGCCAATACGTTCAAGTGTACTTCCCACTTTTTCTTCTATAAGGTTCAGTGTGGCTGGCTTTATGTTGAGGTCTTTGATCCATTTGGACTTGAGTTTTGTGCATGGTGATAGATATGGGTCTATTTTCATTCTTCTACATGTTGATATCCAGCTATGCCAGCACCATTTGTTAAATATGCTTTTTTTTTCATTTGATATTTTTTCTTCTTTGTCAAAAATCAGGTGTTTAAAGGGGTGTGGATTAATATCTGAGTCTTCTATTCAGTTCCATTGGTCCTCCTGTCTGTTCTTATGCCAATACCAGGCTGTTTTCAGTACTGTAGCTCTGTAGTAGAGTTTGAAGGGGTGACAACACCTTCATCTTTTATTGCTCCCCTACTCATATACCCTCCCAGTCATCCTCTTTATTCTCCCTGCAATGCCTTGGCATAGGACCCATGTTTCAGGGTCTATACAAATCATCTCCCCATCATCCTAAAAGGCCTTTGTTCCTGGCTGTTGACATCGCTGATTCTTTTTTTTTCTCAACCTGCTTTTCTACCTAACTTCCTTTCACTCTTGTTTACTGTCTCCATAAATGCCATGGTTTGACTTCTCTCTGTCACAGGAATCTACTGCACCTGAAGTGCCTCCTGGAATTTCCCATTTTGATCTCCCTGGCCAATTACTGAATGCCAATAGTTATGTGCTCAAAATCCAAAGGATATAAGAGATGGAAGAGTCTGTGGATGTTTTTCATTGCCTGGCTCTACTGAGGTTTTGAGGAGCAGAATAATGGTGACAATGAGGAGGAGGAGAAACAAAGTGGGAACCAGTAAAGAGAAGAGATGGGCAAACATCTTTCCAACAGCCGTGGTCCAGAAAGAGCCTGCCTGGTCCCTTACCTGCAGAGATGAACAGGTGAAGGCAGACTTGACTGCAAGTCTCTGGAAAGACGTGGATACTGTGGTCTTTGAAACCTTGGTCCTGACCATCTACAATAGATGCATGGTGCAGGAACTGTGTGAACAACCTGGGTTGAGCGAGTACAGGGAAGAGGGAGAGAAAAAGGGAGAACTAGGAACCCCACTCTGTGTTTGTTCCTAGTCCTAGATGGTTCAAAAGGTCTAAATCACCTTCCCTATAAAAGCAAATGATAATTTTATGACAGATTAAGCCTTCTGAATTTCATAGTCAGGCTTATACTGAGTCAAGAAATATCTAGCAAGCTGCATCTAACCTGGTGTTTTGTAGTTTTGTGACAAATACCTATTCAATCCCAGGAAAAAGCAAATCTAATAATGACACTAAACACTAAAATGAGGACTCAGAAACTATCAGTACATATTGTGATTTGAACCTGAGATGTCCTGCCTAGCTGTGTGGGGAGACTGGAACCATTAGGTCTGGCAGAAGTCATTTACTAGACACAGGCCTTTGAATAGAATAGCCCAGCCCCCAGTTCCTATCCCCACTCTCTGCTCCACATTGGTATAAGAATGTGGTCAGTCAATATGCTGTGCTCTCCCCAACACCCACTGTGCAGCTCTGCCAAATCCTTCTAACTATGACGGACTGTAATCTTCTAAAAGCATGAGCCAAATTAAACCCTCCCTCCACTCTTTCTGGCAAGTATTTTGGTCACCATGATGGAAAGGCAACTAATATAGAGGTTGAGATGAATTCCCATAAACCTTAAGGCCTTTAAAATTGAACTTAAAAAAAACTGAAAAGAACAGAGGGGCATCTTGGCTGTCATAAAAAATTAAAGCAGTTGACATATGTGAAAGTAAACAGAAAAAAAATCTTTCTTATATCACATGATCCACCCAGCTCCACAGTCCAGTGCAGAAGTGCAGAAGCCCTGCCTGGCCCTGGGATCTCACCTCTCTAGGGTGGAGGGAATCCTGAAGAAACAGAGAGACACCCTCCCACAATTCAAAGCATCTGCCCGAAGGCTGACCTCTGATTTCTCTGGCCTCAATTTTCAACAAAAACATCAAGAGGGGATTGTGGAAGAGTTGTCATGATAGTTGTCTTTGACTGTCCATTTGACAAGATCTAGAAACAAGACTCTGAACATATCCGTAAAGGACTATCTAGACTTAGCTAATTGTGACATGAAGAACCACCCTACATGTGGGCACCATTCCAAAGGCTGGCCTCTCAGGATGCATAAAGGAAGGACGGTAAGTAAATGCAAGTCACCACTCTATGCTTGGTTGTAATGTGATCACCCAGCCTCTCACTTTGACCGCTGTGGTAGAGTGTGTCCCCTCAAACTGAGAGTCAAAATAAACCCTTCCTTAGTTGCTTTTTGCCCAGTGTTTTGTCACAACAATAAGAATGCAGGTCAGGGAACCCTGATGGCTCTTCAAGCTGATGAGGGAGAGGGACTTGATCAGGGGAGGGGGAGGGAAATGGGAGGTGGTGGCGGGGAGGAGGAAGAAATCCTCAATAAATAAATAAATTTAAAAAAAAATAAAAGCACAAGTACTTGAAACATTAAAAAAAATAAACTCATCGCTGAATGCAAAAAAAAAAAAAAAACAATAAGAATGCAGTGCTTTTCCTTCAGACTGTGCACTCGATTTGGACTGTTCTGTGAAATCAAATCTCAGATCACATTCTCTCCAAGCACAGCCTCACCTTGGAACAAACTACTCCAAGCTATTTTCTAGTCAATAAAGAGAAAAGGCAAAAAAACAAAACAAAAAAAACCCCACCTTCTTCCTTTAAACTATACTCTATAGTAGAAGAAGCAATTGAACAATGTGCTATTAAATAGTCTTGCCAGCCTGAAGTCAAAATCCCATTGAGTATTTCTTAAGATTGCCTGACTTCATCCAGATTTTATTTTTCTTTTGTTTTCTGGCCCCCTTCAATTGACCCTCAAAAAACATATTTTACAAATAATCTTTTTCCAATTTGATGAAAAACTACATAAAAAAACAAAAACACCAACCACCTACTTCACTTCTATGAGAACGGCCAAATACTTTGGGTTGATGCACTGTAATAACCGTTCATCTAAAGATGCTTGCTCCTGCCGTAGGGGAACGTGGTATAGTAGTGGTATTGGGATATCATGACTTATCAGGAAGCCAGGATATACTTAGAGCTGCAAAAGGACAGCTCTGGAGGCTGGAGCTGCACTGGGACAGCTCAGCCCTGGAGGGAAAGATGTCCTATTGAGAAGCTAAGCTACCTGAAGCTGGGGTGGGGTGCAGTGGGGTGAGGAATGGTCTCCTGCAGGATATAGGGATCCTGCTCCCTCTCCTGGAGAACTACTACAGCTGAGTTTTTCTCTGTTCCCTTATGGGAGCGTCCTAGCAGAGCTATCTGCTTCTTCTCTGGCCCAATATGGTTCTTCTCCTAACACTCTGCTAAAGGGAAGCCCTCTGCAGAAATGTAGCAATCTCCAGAGGCTCTGATGAAAAGTTGTTACTTTTCCTCCGCTGGCCTTGCTCAGCCCCTTAAGGAGCGTCCTAGCAAGGTTCTGTTCTGTTCTGCCTTGCAGAGGCCCCTAGGGAGCATCTCAGCAAGGTTTTTCAGCTCAGTTCTCTAAGGGACATCCCAGCCAGGTTCCTCTGCACTGGCGAATGAAGGCTGTCACCCAAGACTCTTTTGAGAAAAAGATTTATTTGTGAAGGAGGAGTCCAGAAGGGTGGCTGCCTCTACCTGGGAGGGATTACTCGCAGCTCTTAACTGAAGGAGTGGAGAGGCTTATACCAGGCCTCTTAGGTGTGAAGTTTTCCCAGGGAGAAGGGGGAGGGGGACTGATTAGTTTTTCCCTGCTCAGGGATTGGTCAGTTTAGCTGGTCAGAGGCAGAGAAGGCTCTGACTTCATGGCCAAACTGTGTTTCTTTC
>NC_022022.1:1730597-1738368 GCF_000317375.1 Microtus ochrogaster
ATTGTAGGCTCAATGTCCTTTATTTATGGCTAGAAACCAAATATGAGTGAGTACATCCCATGTTCCTCTTTTTGGGTCCGGCTTACCTCACTCAGGATAGTGTTTTGAATCATCTTTTTAAATCAAAAAAAGACACATAAAGCACCAGTTAGAAAATTCATGACATCAAAATTTTTGCTTAAAACCTACAACCCGATGTGACCACCTCTAACTCCAACTCCAGAGTAACACAATGCCCTCTTCTGGCTTCCAGGAGCATTAGCACACACCTATGTATGCACACATGCTTTCTCTCAAAAATAAAATACATCCTTATCAACTAAATTATAATGACTTTAACCTATTTAATTATGATTTAATTTAAGACAAGGGGTATAAATATTTCCATTGTGTAACTCTGACTCTGAAGACACATGGTAGAAGACTATACAATATATATGAATTTATGAATATGTACTAAAATATGAACTAAAGTACTATTTTAGTTTGGGATGCTGGAAGTTACTTGATCCTTTTTTACTCTATCCTACGTCCACAGGTCCTTGCTTTAGTGTGCTTGACTAGTTAGTTTACCTGTGTGTGTAATTATGTATAATTTTGTGTTTATCACTTGACCACAACTAAATTAAAATAAAATTCATATAACAGATAGACTGTCTTAGTTTCTTTTATCTTGGTGGGAGGGGAAATCAAGTTAAGCGAGAAAACTTTTATTCTATCTCACAGTTGCAGGAACATCAACAGTGGGGAAGTTAAGATGGAGGGAGCTTAGAGAGGCTGGAAATATCCCGCCTGTATTAGGAAGCAGAGAGCAATGAATGGGATCCCAGCCACAAAGTATAGACTTCCAACTTACAAGGGTACAAGGTCAACATACTTTCCCCAAAAGAGGAGAATAAGGGCATAAGACAATAAATACCAAAACAAAAACAAAACCCAGCAGGGCAAATGCCAAATCCTGAAGCTCTGTGTCTGCAATTTGGGCTGCATAATATGACCTGGGCTCTGAAGGCCTTAGACAGTCCCATTTTTTTTTTTTTTTTAGCCTCATCACCAAAGTAAGCAGAGCATCCCTCTTAGGTGTAGGCCAACAACAGTCCACATCTTCATCTCTCCATAACAAATGGCCCATGGCCCTGGCTTCTCCAGTATGCTAGGGTCATGACTGCAACTGACTCGCCATAGTTGTCATCAATATACCTCTTGGCATCTCTCTACAAGAACTCTGACCATGCCACACAGTGCCAGGCCTCTGGGGGCTCTGCATGGTTTCCTCAGTATCACACATTTCACTCCTTCAAAACCAGTACCACATGGCCAATGCTGACCTTAGTTAGCTTTGTCTTCCTGTAATAAAATGCCATGACCAAAATTCACTTGAGTTGGAAAGAATTTATCTTACTTACATTTCCACATCACAGTCCACTCCCAAAGGAAGTTAGAGCAGGAACTCAAGGCAGGAACCTGGATGTGGGAATTGAAGTAGAGGCCGTGGGGGACTGTGCTTACTAGCTTGCTTGCTACTGTCTTGCTCAACCTGCTTTCTGTAGCACCCAGGATCCCCAGTCCAGGGGAGACACCACTCACAATGAGCTGAGACCTCTCACATCAATCACTGATTAGAAAATACACAAAGGACTTGCCTACAGACTTCTCTTATGGAAGCATTTCTCAATTTAATGTCCCTCTTTCCAAATGACTAGTTTGTGTGAAGTTGATACAAAACTAGCAAGCTCGATGTTTATGACATTGACAAATCCTGCTTCCTGCTTGAGATGTAACCCAGTCCATTAGGTCTCCATTAGATCTGCTTAAGTGAGCCAACTTGGAGAGAATACTTTCTTACTGTTCCTGTGGCCTGCAGGAGGTTCTCTGCAGTGATGCTGATCTCCTTCTTCAGCACTAACCTGGATGCTTTCTGATCCTGAAATATTCTCTGCCATGCAAACCAGTGTATTGTTTGCAAGTTCAAGTTTGTTCAACTCCCTGGACAGGCAGAATATAGCCTAATTCCTGTTCAAAATATCACATAACCTCTATCCAGGTTCCTGACGAAATTCTTGTGCCTGCCCCAAACCTTATGAGCCAGGCTTCCCCTGTCTGTATTTCTCTCAGCACTCTTTCCTTCCGAACTCCCACTAGATAGGCTCATCAAAGCTCTTTCCACAACATTCATCAGCTTTTCTAGCCCAAAGCTCCAACTCTTCCACATTCCTTCAAATCCCTAAAAGTTTAAAATCCACATTGTTAGGTTTACCACAGCATCAGTCCCAGTCCTCTGTACCATTTTCTGTCCTGATTTCATTTCTGTTATGGCGATGAGGTGTTCTGACATAAAGCAACTTAGAGGAGACAAAAGCTTCTTTTTGTAAATTCATTATCAAGAGGACCTCCCTGATCCTGAAAGTGGTGGCCTTGGAAAAAATGTCCCCAGGATCCACAGAGGCTACCACAACTGCTACCTGAAGTTGGCAATTTGAACTAGGCAGCATCGCCTGTATGATGCCGGTTTTTCAGTCATGAAGAGACACAAGACTGAGGGGTACACAGAGTTTCGGTCCACAGTTTCAGAGAGTTACCAAGACCAAGCAATGGTTGGAATCACTACAAGAAAATTCTTAATAGGCCATAGTATGAGCTGTGAAGGTGAAATCCAAACTCCCAGGATGGTGGAGAAGCCACAACCACGTGTCATCTGTGGAAGAAAATGATATTCTCAACAGAGTGCCTTTATGTGCTTTGAGAAAAAAAAACTGGAGGGGCAGGACTCCCTAAGCTCTCTGGATCCCCAGGTGCCGACACAGAGCTGCAGGATTTGCTGTATGTCCTGTTAATTTTCTGGCTTGTTTTGTCCAATATCTGCTTGCTATGCTTCTGTTTTCTTTCAGAATGGAAATATTTACTCTATGCTAACATATGTTGTAAGTATGTAACTTTTGGGGGCCTCACCATTAAGAGATTTACCTTGAGTCTCAGAAGAGACTTTGGACTTAGAACAGTCTTGACACTGCTAAAGACTATAGGGGCTTTGGAATTTGAAATAAATGTGTTTTGTGCGATGAGATGTCTGTGAGTCTATGGATGTCAGTGGTGAGACGTTGTGGTTTTAATATGAAATGGTCCTCAAAGGACTGTGTGTTTAAATACTTGGCCCCCAGGCAGAAGTGGTAGAACCTTGCTGCAGGAAGTGGGTCATAGAGCAGGAGGTGAGACTTGATGTTTTATAGCCTGACTCCACTTCCTGTTCCCTCTCTGCTTTCTGATTGCTTATGTACTACCATGCCTTCCTTGTTGTGATGGAATGTATTTCTTGAAACTGTAAATCAAAACAGCCACCTTCCCCTTCAAATTGTTTCTTGTCAGGTATTGGTCACAACAAGGAGAAAAATTCAGAGGAAAGCAGAGGGCTCCTCTGTAACACAAATTAACTGAAGAAAGTTCCCAAAGGGTAGTGTACACACACAAATACACACACAAACACAACACACAAACACAGACATTTATAGGAATGGATACTGGCTCCTTTTCTAACTCCAAGTTCACTGAGCTACAGAGATCCACAACTCACCTGGGCACACCCTAGGCAGTCCTAGGCTGATGTGGGATTCCCCTCTGTATGGTGTGAAAACCATTGATTAATAAAGAAACTGCTTTGGACCTATAGCAAGGTAGAACTTAGTTAGGTGGGGAAAACTAAGCTGAATGCTAGGAGAAAGGAGGCGGAGTCAGAGAGAAGTCATGGAGCCGCTGCCAGAGACAGACATGCTGAAACCTTGCCTGTAGGCCATGAGCCTTGTGGTAAAATATGAAATAGTGGAAATGGGTTAAATTAAGATGTAAAATCTAGTCAATAAGAAGTTAGAGCTAATAGGCCAAGCAGTGACTTAATTAATACAGTTTCTGTGTGGTTATTTCGGGAGTCTGGGCGGCCAGGAAATGAAGGAGGAAACGACCTCCTACTACAAGGGGAACTGGGTGATTCTGAAGGGTTTTAGAGCTCTTTTGATACTATTTCACCAAAGAAGGCTGCTTTCTTTGGGGAAAGGACACTCAACAAATGGCTTAAGAATACAGTGAGGGTTACCAGAGGCCAGCCAGCAGGACACCTACATAAGGAAGCCCTTAGAGGCAGGTTTAACAATAGCTTGTCTACCATAAGAGAAGAGAGAAGAAAGCCAATCATTTGAGACACAATGGATCTACAAAGGGCAGCCACTAAATAAAAATAATTCACCTATCTACCTCTGCTTCCAGGGAAAGGGTTGGTTGGAGAATGAGTGATTTGTTTCCCACTGCATGTTTCTGAGCGCCAGGTCAGGCCTAAGATTGGAAGAGGAGAAGAACTTTCAACTGGATTTGAGGTTTAAGTTTTCAATTGAACTGGACTAAACTATTTTGTTCAGTGCCTGGAAGTGACCAAAAGCTCTTATGTCTGCTCAAGCCAGTCTTCAGGGGTGAGTCAGAGGGAGTGTATATAACACGGTGAACAGCAGTAACTGAAGAAAGAATCAAACAGTCTCATGTTTTAAGTTCAGCCCATTTGATAAAGCAGTGTGTATATGTCACTTTTTCTAAATCCACAAAGTCTTCTGGAGAGACACAAAAGAAAATAAGAATATATTTGTAGGCAGAAGGGATAAATGAAAAAGACTCCCACTGTTCCATTTTTATTGCCCCATGTTATCTGAGTAGTTCATTAAAAATCTTGTATCTTGTATCACTTTTACAATTTAAAGAACCACTTTTATAAAAATGTAGATGTAAAACCACAGCACAAGCCAGAATCCTGTAGTCTTTTTTTCCCCAGTTAGCGAAGTTGTAGAAGGATTTGTTTGGTAACATGATGTCTGCAGGGGTTGCAATGTCCTGATATGTAGTGTCTGCCTATTGTTTTTGGTGTGAATAAACTCACCACAGTTGGTGTCAAGATGCCTGCAGCTAAAGAACTAGCTCACAAAATTCCTGGACATTTAGTACTTTACAATGGGTGGGCAAATTTATGGATGTTTAATTATTGGTTTAACCTGGTACCAGTGGAGCAGAATAGCGCCTTGCAGGAGGCAATGGCTGGTGTCCTCTTCCTGTCAATTCATAGCCAGACTTCAGCCGACCATCAGCTGACCAATCAGCCTCTCTTCCTTGGAGTAACACAGGGGCACTGGTGTGAAAAACAGAATGGCAGGCCATTCTGGCAGCCCCGACAAGTTCGTTTAGGGCCAAATGGAAAGGGGTAGAGAGAGTTGACAGGACAGTGATAGGCAGAAGCGCGAGTCAAAAGAGATGGGATCAGTGCAAAGCTAAACCTTGGACATCAGTGAACTTTGGCAACTGGAAATTTCTCCCTGGAAGATAAGAGAAAGTGGGGCAGTCACAAAGTAGAACACTCTAACCCAGCATGCTTCATCTAATAATATGCAGCCGTCATGACAGCTGCCGGATTCCATTCTTTCCACTCCTTTGCAGAAACCGAGCCGGTAGCTGAGAGGACCATCATTCCAGCTGCCACTGGAATCAAGAATCCACCTGATATTTTAGTGTGGATTTTTTTCAACAGTTTTACTAAATCTTGCCTCAGAATGAGGCAACTTTCCTCATGGTGACCAACAGTCACCACTGGGTGTTGCAGTCCAGCCTCAACATCAGGTCCAGTTGTCTTCCTTCTAGCTCCATTCAAGAATCCTGGTTGTTCATGCTGCCCAAGGCTGAGCAGAGTAATGGCACCTTGTAAATTTAGCTCTGTGAGCTTTGTGTGCTTTGTTGTCTCTGCTCTAGTCTCGACTCTCACTAACAAAAGTAGAGAATCAAACCAACCAATCCCACACATTTTCTCTATCTGTGCAAATACTTAGAAAGCCTGGGGACTGTGAATCTTATTTATGTAACTCTCATTCCACGAATATGTCCTATGTGCCAGGCACTATTTTGAAAGGTGCTGGGATACAGATTTTCATTAAAAAGTTAAATTCTAGTCTGTCAAAGCTAGTTGTGCCAGTGTGGTGGCTGCAGCCCTGATACCCAGAATCTGTGTAAATGCCAGATGAGCCTAGTAGCCCACCTATAATTCCAACACATGGTAAGCAAAGACAGGGGATCCTCAGAACAATCTGGCTATTCAGACTAGCTGTATTGGTGAGCTCTGGGTGCACCCTGGAGATTCTGCCTCAATGAATAAGCTCAATATTGCTGGAGGGAGGCTTCTAGCATCAACCTTGGACTTCTACATACGCCCACACATCTGTGAGCATCCGTATATGCACGCACACATGTGCTGGAGGGAGGCTTCTAGCATCAACCTTGGACTTCTACAGACACCCACACATCTGTGAGCATCCGTATATGCACGCACACATACCACACACACATGTGTAAAGGTAAGTTCTTCAGAAACCAAGAAATGGAAGAAGCTGGTGGAGAGGATATTAATTTCACACATAATAAGTGTCTACTATTTGCTGGTCATTTCACAAAGTGTAGGAACAGCACCTAACAACCATAAACAACAAGAAAGGAAAACCTTGCACCAGCCTGACCTCAGTCACTGTGTCACTGCCACTGGCCATCCAAGAACCATTATTCTTATTAGAGATAATGCCAAATTCTTTGCCCAGCCTATGAGAAGAGTACAATATGGTGCTGTTATAAACAGACAGCTGTGCTTCTTGTGAAGAAATGGTCTGTTCCCCAAATCCCACACCATTGTTCAGGAATTGGACTGTCCTGGGTGGCTACCTCAGTGGGGTCCAGGCATTACTCAATTCCTGGGAGGTGGCACAGGAGGACCATTTCTATAGCTCAGCAATATCCACACACTGCACAGGGCTAAGCACCTGGAATGTCCAGAGCCCCTGGGAAAAAGGAGGCAAGAAGAGGCTGTCTCCATCAGCTGCAGCAAACATAGTACTGTCCCCCCAACCTCCTCATGCCTCTGCTCAGCACTCCAGACCTCAGAAGGCTGTGCTTCATGATGTCCAGGCCTTCTCATTACAGCCCTCTGACTTGGCTCCAGGGTCTTTGCCCACTTTACAAAGAGTTATGACTTCCTCATCCTTGTTCTCAGGAAGGCAGTATTACAGAATATTTACTAGCCATGCACTCTAGGACCTGTGGAATCTGTCTTGATGCCTCAACTCACAGAGAGCAGAAAGTTCTCTAGCAGTCAGAGGTAGCTAAACATCACCAAGTTCTGAAAATGGCATATGAGAAGTCTGATAGGAGTGTTCTAGAAAATCCTTTGCCGTCCTCATAAACAGAGGTACTTTCTTCTGTTCCCTCTGTGTGCATAGAAGAGAGATGATTCTTGGGCATAGCAGCAGACTTTGACTGTAACTGCAGCCCTGAGAATGAGAAGACACTGAATGATCTTGCACCCTTGACGGCGCTGTTGGGGGGGACACAGGGGCTGCTCATCATCATTTTCTTCAAAAGCCAGTGTGAGGTGAGTACTCTATTTCTTGCAACTGAATGCACTTAAAACAGGTTAAACTGGGTGGGCCAGTGATTGAAACTTCGGTTATTAGAAAATAGGCTCATGGGCAGAACTGGCCAACTTGATCCAGTTACTCCGGATGTTCCTGGTTTTATAATAAAAATCCAACACCCTGAGTAAAGACGTGTAATTGTGCATCCCTTCAATGATGAAAATTCTTTTTTTTTAAATTTTTTTATTGAGAAAAGGAAAAAAAAGTATCCGCCTCCTCCCAGCCTCCCATTTCCCTCCCCCTCCTCCCACCCTTCTCCCCCTCCCCCAAACTCCTCTCCCCCTCCCTCTCCA
>NC_022022.1:1740061-1763012 GCF_000317375.1 Microtus ochrogaster
GATATGGGTCTATTTTCATTCTTCTACAGGTTGACATCCAGTTGTGCCAGCACCATTTGTTGAAGATGCTCTCTTTCTTCCATTGTATACTTTTAGCTCCTTTATCAAAAATGAGGTGTTCATAGGTTTGTGGGTTAAAATCCGGGTCTTCTATATGATTCCATTGGTCGACTTCTCTGTTATTATGCCAATACCACGCTGTTTTCATTACTGTAGCTCTGTAATAGAGTTTGAAGTCAGGGATTGTAATGCCTCCAGAAGTTCCTTTATTGTATTAGATTGTTTTGGCTATCCTGGGTTTTTTGTTTTTCCATATAAAGTTGATTATTATCCTCTCCAGATCTTGAAGAATTTTGCTGGGACCTCGATGGGGATTGCATTGAATCTATAGATTGCCTTTGGTGGAATTTTAAGGAAGAGAGAGGTTTGCCCCCAGACAAAATAGGGAGTGACCAAACAAGCCTGGTCACTTAAACAAATTCGAGACTTTTTCGTAATACTAACCCCACATTAATCTGTTGTCCTTCTCCAGGAAACAAAGTTACCAGTTTCAAGTTGCAGTCTGAGACCCTCATGTCTTCTGATTAATATCTATTCACTGTGGCACATTCAGCATGGCTGTGCCTGCAAAGACCAACGCTGGAGGAAGCAAGACCTTCTCTGACCTTCCACAACAGCTTGAAGACGTGTAGTCCTTAGTCATGGGACACAGTGCTTGACGATCACTAGCTCTGGAAAACCCGTTAAAATAGGTTAGCAGTAACCACAGGTAAGGGCGCCAGACATCAGACACCTGCTTTTCTTGATTTCAAATTTGAAAAAGCGCACTGGAAGCTGACTGTGAGTTGAACATTGTAGCCAATGGTTTCAGTTTTGCAGTATCATTTAGTTTTTCAAGTGTCTTTCTGAAGTATGAATAGTCATCACATTAGTTTCTCTCCCCACTGCTATGAAGATACCTGACACTTTGTGTTGTGGAATAATAGGTTAAGATGTGTTGCATTCATTTATGCTGTGGAATATTTGTTTAATGACGCAAAGAAGTGCTGCATTCTTTTATGTTGCATTTGTTTAGCTCTGTAAAACTGTGTTGTTGCCTAAAACACCTGATTGGTCTAATAAAGAGCTAGGTGGAGAGAGAAATAGACAGGACTGACAGACAGAAAAAACAAATAGGAAACAAATTCTATGCTTGAGAGAAGAAGGAGGAGCAAGAAAAGGAGAGGGATAGGAGGACACCAGGGACCAGCCACACAGCCACACACGGAGAAAGAAAGAAACAAAGAAAGAAAGAAAAAAAGAAAGAAAGAAAGAAAGAAAGAAAGAAAGAAAGAAAGAAAGGTAGAATAAAGAAAGGTAAAAAGCCCAAATGAAAATGTAGTTAAAGAGACACAGTATTAAAGTTAGAAAAGCTGGCTAGTAACAAGCCACACTAAGACCGGGCATTTATTTGGGAGCTGGGTGGGCCGAGCTGGGTGGGCCCCACCCAAAAACAAAAACAAAAACAAAAACAAGCAAAACAACAAAACAAACAATGAACAACCACACTCTGTCTACATTCTGGTTGGATCTGGGCATCATGGTTTCAGAGCAGCCTACAAGCACTTATTTTCTCTCCTCAACACGTGGACACAGATTAAGCCAGGGATTAAGCACACCTGTTCCATAGCATGATGTGGGATCAAAAGATGGGATAGCTCCTGCAGCTCAGATAGCTCCTGCTGCTCTGATAGCTCCTGCATCTGGAAGGCCTCCACCACTTTCTCTTCCCCAGCCTTCACATCTAATTCTTTACTGCATACTTGTGTGAGATGGTAAGTTACAATACAAACACACACTCTATAGTGTATACTAAGTCAATTGTTTACTAATGACCCTGATTAAATGTTCACAGGGTGTAATGGCTAATCTTGGTTGTCAACTTGACTACATCAAACTAACTAAAATCCCATGGGCACAATAGCTGTGAAGGGATTTTTTTTTTCTTGATTGGATCACTAGAGATGGGAAGAGCCACCATAAATCTGAACCACACCTTCTCATGGCAGCCTTTATAAAGAACACAGAAGAAGCCTGCTTTGCCTATTTGCCCTAATTCTCACTGGCAAGTGCATCTATTCTGCTGCTGAGGCATTCCTTCATTGATGGAAGAGCCTACTTCTTCAGGATTCCGACATACACTGAAGACCAGCTGAGCCTTCCAGCCTCATGGGCTGAACAACCAATGGATTAAGAATCTATTGGTTCTGTTGGGAGACAGCCATTATTGGACTAGCTGGACTACAACCTATACATCTCCTTTATATATCTGCATATATATTTATCGTATAAGTTCTGTTATTCCAAGGAATCCTGACTAATACTAGGGGATAAATGATATGAAGCTGCAGGTCTTTCGGAAAGTTCTGAGTCGGTTTTGTAGATAATTCATTGTTTCCAGGGATGACACACTACTGCGGCTAAGAGTGAGATAAATGCTTCCGATCAGTGGACAGACTCTCCAGGTGACAGGCTACCTGGCAGAGCCCATCAGAAACAGGTAAGCCTTTCATGTCATCTGTGGCGGTTTGGATGAGAATGGCTCCATAGGCTTATATATTTGAGTGTCTAGTACCCAGGGAGTGGGACTGTTTGGCAAGAATTAGGTGGTGTGACCTTGAAGGAAGTGTATCACTGGGAGTGGACTTTGAGGTTTCAAAAGTCCATGCCAGACACAGTGTCTTTCTTTTGGTCTGCAATTTGCAGGTCATATGGAAGCTCTCTGCTTCTTCTCCAGCACCATAACTGCCTGTCTGCTGCCATGTTTCACACCATGATAATAATGGACTGACACTCTGAAACTAACCAAGCCCCCCCATTCAATGTTTCTTCTATAAGCTGCCTTGGCCATGGTGTCTCTTCACTGCAGTAGAACAAGAATGTGGAGTCAGATGTGAGTTGATCTGCTCTAACTCCTGGCTTTGTCCTATAGGGTAGTACTGCAAGACCCAGGGACCTTTCCTTTGCCACATTCGTTCACTGTAAGTGTGGGAACACCCTGGGTCCCAGGCTCTGTCGTATATACTAGGAAAGCTAACACAGAAATGTAGCCGAAGGGAATGAGACAAGGGTGGAGATGCTTTGTGGTCAGCGCCATTTCAGAGACTGCAGATCATCGAGGGAAACCCTAAGTCAGATTCTGAAGTGGCACCAGCCCGCCTGACTCAGAGAATCTCCCATTTTTGGTTGTGCTTGCACAGTGAGTACTTGAGTTGAACTGGGACCAAAAAATATCAACCTGGAAGATAAGAGAAAAGCTAAGAGAGAGAAGTATCTGTGTTTAGTTCTACTCTGTGGAACTCTGAATTCATCAACTTCTGTAGACTGCAGATTAGTGTGTTAGGCTTCTAGTCATCAATGTAATCAGATTTAACGTGGACAAAGCTCACTCTTTAATATTCAGCTTCCATTGTCCACTTCCACCGAAATATGACTGCTCCTGTTACTGCTGCTACTCAATCACTAGGACTACACCACTAGTAGTGCTACTACTACATCACTACTGCGACATCACCAGCTCTACACTACTACTGCGACATCACTACTGCGACATCACTACTGCGACATCAGCAGCTCTACACTACCACTACTGCTGCTAACGGAATAGGAGAAGTTCCTTAAGACGGTTCCTCTCCCTGTACAAGGGACATCTTAAGAGACTGTCAGTCATCTCTAGTCTAGGCATATGCTCTCTGCAGAGACCAGTGTGTTTACTACACTGCCCGAGCTAACCAAAATACCAATCATATGTCTGGGCCAGATTCCTAAGCACCTTTTCTTTCATCTCTTTATCTCTGAATCAGAGGTCATAGCGGTGATGAATATTCAGATATGCTGGGCCTAGGCTTTACTAGCTATTGCTATCATCACTACCCATAGCAGTAGCAGAGGTATTCCAGTGGAAGTGGACACTAGAATCTGAATAGTAAGAAGTAGTAATGCCCACAGACACATACAGACACTCGAGTGTGTGAGCACACACACACACACACACGCACACACATACGCACACACCTTTTCACCAGCGAATGTTTTCTAAGACAACATCCTTCCTCTCACCATCATTACTAACAATACCTTCAGCTAGAAGCAGGTGTTGGTAGCAGGTGGCACAACCGGCTTGACCTGCTATCACCTTCTATCCCCTCTGTACACACATACAGATCACCCCTCACACCCCCAGGACACAGCTATCAACCTCAGGACTATAGCATAAATAATATAATCTACAAGCTCAGAACTGGGCCAGAAACCTTTTATTCTCTAATACCCCTGATTCTCTTCTCAGGCGACCTCATACCCAGCTCAGGGCTTTCCTGTATCATCAGCTCCTGAACAGTTTATTACCTGGATTCCAGTGGTCAAGTGCGATGGTTTGATGAGAAATAGCCTCCCTAGGCTTCAATTGGTTTCCAATTGGCTGGAGGTGTGTTAACTTCCAGGAGCAGGCTGTGAAGTTCATAGCCCACTTTCCTACTTCCAGTGTCTGATTCATGCTACGGTTAAAGGTGTGATTCCCCCAGCTTCTTGCTGTTGTAGTCATGATCGATTCTTATCCCTCTGGAACTGTAGGCCAAAATAAATTCTCTTTTCTTAAGTAGAATTTAGTTGTGATGTTTTATCCCAGCAACAGAAAAGTAACAATACACACACACACACACACACACACACACACACACACACACACACACACAGAGCTTGTAATGGGGCCAGGGCCTTTGCCACCTTCTCAGAAAATGTGCTGTCAAGTTGGTAGAAAGGAAGTAGGAGGAAGGAAGTCATGTAGGATGCTCATCTCCAAATGACTCCTGGAGATATGAGCTGGTGACTGGGCAGTGTGCCTTGAGCTACTTTTACCCAGGCCCCATGTCTCTTCATCACAGTACATGGGAGATCATAAATGCAATGATATGGCTGTTGTTTAGATAGTCTTCTAGGGGGAACTTTTGGGCCTACAAGTCACAGCCTGACCTGTTCTGCCTAATTAAGCCCAAGGTGGTAGAAGTAAAGGAAAACATAATTTCCTGACTTTTAATTGAACCAACTCCTACTTATTCACACCTCGGCAAGATTTCAGCACTGTGTGGGCATCATCAGTCAGCTCTTCATTCAGTACATTCAGTAGTCTCTGCCAGGAGCAAGAGTGTGTTAGGCAAACAAGTGCTTAGACACATTGCAGTTCATGCCATCTGGAAATGCATAAGACAGAAGTGCAAGATGATAATGGAAATCATCATATATGTTCATATATGGCCAAGGAATGATGGGAAAATAGCCACATTTCAATGACAATCATTTCAATGAAAGGCTATTGTCATAAGGTGCTCTGTAATCCCCTTTCCATCTGACTTCATCTTGGAGATGGTACTTTATGGGAGGTTGGGATTTTGGCTGCAGAGTAGGGTGACCTGAGCAGAATAGTGACACCGTAGGTAATGAACCAGTTCTTCTGCACCTAGTGTGTTTCTAGGCACCAAGAAAAGTAGAATGGTGGGACATTGGCCATAGCATAGACCACAAAGATGAATAAACTAGAAACTTGCTTCCTTCTCCCATGCAAAGCTTCTGATATCAAAATCAAAACAGGCACTTGCTTTTTACTGTATGTCCTGCATTGCAGTAGGAGTTTTGTGTTGTTATTTTATTTACTCCCCAGAACAACGCTTGCTTTCTTTTTCTGCTAAAAATACTATTTTGACAATGTTCAAGAATGCTTGTACTTAGCTAACTGAATTATGGGTTACAAATTATTAGAAATGGAAATGAATACTAGAATTTTTTATCTGAGAGGTTTTGCATTTTTTATTTAAATGATTTAAGAATTTAATTTTTTAGCCAGGCATGGTGTTCCACAGCTTTAATCCCAGCTCTAGGGAGGCAGAGGCAGGTGGGTCTCTGTGAGCTTGGTCTAAACAGTGAGTTCCAGGACACCAAGGGCTGTTACACAAAGAAACCCAATGTGTGTGTGTGGGGGGGGGGGAGTGGAGTTTTTTTTTTGTTTGTTTTGTTTTTATTCAGGCTGTAAGCAGAGATTAAAGAGCCTGGTAAGAGCCTGGAAGACAATAGTGCCAAGACCACAGGCTAGGGAGGTCTTGCTCAAAAGGTTTCAGAAGGAAACAATGGTGGAAACTAGGCTAGAGGCCATTCTTGTGATATTTTGGCAAAGAATCTAGGTGCCTTCTGCCCTCATCCTTAAAATTTGCCTAAGGCTAAATTTAAAAACAATGGACTAATTTGTTTTGTGGAAGTGATTTCAAGGCTGCATAATTTGAATCTATGGGTTTTTGGATTTTTTTTTAACCTTTGTTTTTCTTTTATGTGAAAGGCTATTTTGCCTGCCCATGAGTCTGTACATGCAATGCCCTTGGAGTCCAGAAAGGGGCATCAGGTCCTCTGGTAGTGGAGTTGTAGACAATGGTCAACTGCTATGTGGGTGTCAGGAATCAAACTCAGGTCCTCTGGAAGAGCAGTCAGTGAGTGCTCTTAACTGCTGAGCCAACTCTCCAACTCTAATATTATATGTTATTTATAATGGCTGTTATACAGGTCTACAATGGCAAAGAGCACATGGATCAGAAATAAATATAAATATATAGTTTGAAGAGAAAAGAGCACCAGGAAACTTAGTGTTTCAGACATGGCTTGTGCTAAAAGAGATAAGATCGATACTGTTAAGGAAAACCCTTCACTTTAGCATTGAATAAAGAGTGTCCTCAAGTAAGACTTTCCGTAGTTCAATTTGTGAGAGAGAACCAATGGCCTTCTATTCTCCTAAAAGGAAACTGAGTAAAAGAGCTAGTTCCAATGAGATTCTAAGGGGGCTGAGTGTCCATCCTGAGTTGGAAATAAAACTTGGCAGTATTGTCCTCCTGCTAGCTTTTGACTCCTGAAGGATGGAAGCACAAAGGGGGTCATACTCCTCCTATATAGTTTCCAAAGAGTTGTGGCAGGATAATCCTAGAGTGAAGACCATGAGGGGGAGGTCAAGAGGTTGTGAGAAGCCAGTGTGTGAAGCTGTAAGAGCAAAGCCTGGATTACAGTGATGTTGAAGATGCCAGAGCCATGAGACATTTGCCAAGGAGAGCTACAGACAGGAAGTAGAACCAGCCCAAAAGAGGGATGTCTATGCAGGCAGCAAAGTTGGAGAAGCAGAACAATATAAGGCCTTTAAAATTAAAGTTCCTAACATCAGACATGGAGCCACAGAATTTGATGTTTGCCTTACTGGGTTCTGGTCTTATTTCTTCTATGCTCCTAATTTCTCAATTTGAAATTGCAATATACATTCTGTGTCATTATATGTTTGAAGTATGTAATTTTAAGTTTATGGGGAGGGGGGTTAAAATTATGAAATTTCCTTTAGTTTCAGAAGAGACTTTGTAGTTGAAACTTCCAAGTAGTATTAAGACTGTGAAAGACTATAGGGACTTTTGAAGTTAGACTCAATGCATTTTGCATTATAATATGGCCCTGAGCCAATGGGAGTTATAGTGTGGGATACAGTGGTTTGAATTGAAAGACCCTTGGAGAGGACCTTCCCTCAGGAGGAGACCCCAGGATCCCAGGAACAGTCCAAGACCACAGGCTGCAATCAGCAAGAGGTTTATTGAGTATACACAGGTACCTGCGGGCAGCAAAGTCTCTTTGGAGGACTTGCACACCCGCAGACTGGGAGAAGGTCTTTTTATAGGAAAGAGGGCGGCAAAAGCAGGTTTACAGAAGCAGAAGCATGGTTATTGGTCAGTTGGAATGAGGCGAGGGGCATAAATGGTTTTTCCTCTCCCAGCACAGATGTATGGCAACAGATATCCTGTTTTTATTTTACAGATATCCTGTTTTGCAGACATCCTATTTCACAGATATCCTGTTTTGTAGATGTCCTATTTCACAGATATCCTGTTTTGTAGATTTCCTATTTCACAGATATCCTGTTTTGTAGATGTCCTATTTCACAGATATCCTGTTTTGTAGATGTCCTATTTCACAGATATCCTGTTTTGCAGAATGGCATAACAGCAGCTAAGCTGGGGTCTTTCATAGGGGCAACTGTTCCTTTTGTAAACTGCTAATATTCTAAGTTTGGCACATGTGCTGACTACAGGTATTCTGTTTTCCTAAGCAAACGGATGTTCTCATAAGAGCAGGCTCAAGTAAACAGGATGTTCTCATGAGAGTATGCTAGCTGCAGGTTCTGAGAGGGGGTCTGTAGGGTCTTTCAGAATGAGAAATGTTCCCTATATGCTCAGGCATTTGAAGACTTGGTCTTCAGTTGGTGGTGCTGTTTGGAAAGGTTTAGGTGGTCCAGCTGGTTCAGCCTTGCTGGAGGAATTACATCATTTCCAGTTTATTCTCTCTGCTTTATGTGTGCAATTCAAGATGTGAGCTCTTGGCCTTCTCCCTCTGCTGCCTTGCCTGCTGCCATGTTGTTCCACCACCTGTAAAAACTTATTCCTCTGGAATGACAGATCAAAATAATTTCTTCCTTCTATAAGTTGCCTTGGTCATGATGTTTTATCACAGCAACAGAAAAGTTAAGCAATGTAGAATAAAATCAGCTAATACTGAACAAAGAGGATCAGAGAAGATTTTAACTCACATGCAACCAGGTTGTCTGAAGTCTCCAATCTTTCCCTCTTGTAACTGTCTTTAATGAAGCAGCCATGATGAGGTTCTTAAAATTCTAATATGGTTGTGTTGTTCCCAAGCCTAAAACTTTGAAATAGTTTTAGGATACTTAATATAGCATATGAGTTTTCTGTACCCAGGAAGTTTTATCTTCCACCTTCTGTCCCATCAAGTCCTAGGTTATTATATGAACTTACTAATTAGAAGAGCTGGCATTTATTGAGCATATACTACATGCCAATATATTGTGTGGTCTATGCATGGATTGATTTGTTTTCTCTACATGGAAACCCCATGAGCAAATGCTGTAATAGCTACACTCTATATTCAAGGAAACTGATTCACACAATAGTTTAGTCACTGTACAAGGTTACATAGGTTGCAGGGTCACAGCAAGATGGTTCTGTGGAACCATAATGCAAGGTTCCACGATCCCTGATGAGAAAAAAATAATAAAAGGGCAGCTCCGCCAACACAAAATGTCCACTTAGGTCAAATCAAACCGAATCAAAATATCCATCATTTTATCAAGTACAATGCCCTCAGGTGGCCGAGTGCATGGCAGAGAGACAGGAAAGCAGGGAGCCCATGCAAACCCAGAACCAGGTGTTTCTCTTCTGGGAGCCCACTTAAATACCCTGTGGGAGTGGGTCAAGACCTGACATGCTGGGATTTGGAGTTCAGACCAATACAATTCCCAGGCCAGGGGGACTGGGATGGATGCCAGGGGCTGAGGCTATGCTCCAGACTTTACAATCCCCTCAATCTGGAATCTTTTGTATCTGAGAAACCAGTACCACATATTGCAGTGCTGCCATGTTCTGCTGAGCCTTGAGAAGGGACCTGGTCTGCTTAGGCCCCAGTTGCGTCAGCTTCCGCACTGACCACGAAGAAATCTTTCCTAGGTGGTTGCTTTTAAGGAACATGCAGCAGCCTTCTCATTTAGGCTCTTTCCTTTCAAATGGATTTGGATTTTCACAGATGGAGCCCTTTATGGGCGAGGTCATGTCTTCAGAATGTCTTTTCTATTGTTCTCAGGCCAAATGCCACACACACCTTCTTCACACCTACAGCCACTTCCAAGCACAGCATAAATGCAAGCTAATTCTGCTGCACTTGCTGCTCTTTCGCTGCAGGCCTGATCATGCGGCCTGGGTGTTACACAGCCTTGAGATTTACTCCACCAAAAAAATTAGTCCATTTCTTTTGTTTTTAAGTTTTTTAATTTTTCAGGATGCAAGTAGAATGCAGCCAGATTGGGGTCAGAGAGATAGTTTAGCAGGCAAAGGTATTTGTTCCCAAAACTGAAGGCTAGCTCCTGTGAGGTCTTCTGATCTCCACTCACATGCCTGACACACAAGTTCAGGTATACACACGCACACACACGCATGCACACACACATGCATACGTGGCACAGCACGCACATGCATGCACACACTCATGCATACACACATGCATACACACTCATGCATACACACATGCATACACACTCATGCATACACACTCATGCATACACACACACATACACACATACACACACACAGTAGAGTTCTGTTCTCCTCTCTGACTTCCATTGTCCTTGTTTCTCTCCATTCTGCTCTTCACAGCTCCCACCAGAGTGTTCATCGAGCTCTGCTAACAGCATGCTAGGGCTTTTCAAGCCCAATGTTCCAAACTCTTTCACGAATGACTTCCAGAGGCTTAGGAAGACACAACCAGGCTTATCACAGCAAAGGCCCCTCTTTTCTGTACTGGCTATTTATGTTATTGCTGCAACCAATCCCTGAGGAGAACAGCTGTAAGGAGAGAGGGATTGTTCTGGTTTACAATTTCAGAGAACAGTCCACCGTGGCAGGGAGGAGATGGTAATCAGAGGAGGAGGCAGTGACGGGCCTCAGCGTGCGCAAGTCAGAATGTAGAGGGGGAGGAATACTTGCACTCAGATCTCCTCATTTTTATGTAATCTCACATTTAGGATTCCTGTCTCAGTTAGCATAATCCAGATACTCCTGAGATATGCCCAGAGGCTTGTCTCTTTACTGCTCTCTTCTAGATCCTAACACACTGGCACCAGTCATCCATCACAACTCCAATCCTTTTGATTTCTCTTTATGTTAGCTCCGTAGTCCTCACCAAACTTTGCATATTTTATTTATTTGTCATTTTGTCTATTGTGTATTGTCTATAAAGAGGGAGTTTATTTATGTATGTTTGATCCCTCCTTACTTGCTGAATAAATGATTAAGCCTTCATTCAAGCTGATCTAGTTTCCAAATCACTGCAGTGAGCAGTGACGTTTCCAGGGCATTAAAGCTACTCAATTCCCATGTAGATACAGAGACACAGCTCCAGTCTAAAGTGAAGTTGCTTGTGTTTTTCCATATGTGTGGATTGTCTTGGCTTCAGCCATCTTTTAGGGTGGTGGACAGACAGCAAACTGGAAAGTGTTTCACTTACAAACAGAAGAAATGACTTTCACACCAGCTATAGGATGAGCAAAGTATTATAATATGTTCTCTTCTAAACATTGAAAAGTTTCTTACTCACCTGGGAGGAAATTTCTGGTTTATTGCATTCTCCAAAGTTATGACTTCCCAATCCTGCCAGAAACCTCTCAGTGTAGGGATTTCAATGCTGAAAACTGGTTTTAAATAGAGACACATTACACCTCCCCACAGAGCACTTACCATGAAATTACTGCTTAGGTTCAGCACAACTGCCAGATCCCTTCAGGCTGGTATATTGAAGGGCATGGCCTCCTGGTCTCCAAGTTGTGCCAGTTGGCCCAGATATTGCCCAGCTCCTCCTCCTTCCTTCCTGAGTCTCTGCGCTTGGTGATATTTCATCAGCCGAGTGAATTCACAAGTTCTTGCTGACTTACATTGTGGTACTAAGGATGATAGTAAAAGCAGAACAAATATTTTAATGTGTGAAGACAAATGAAGGAGTCCCATCTCTCCCTGGCATGCCATGAAGGTGTTATTAAAGCGCTGTGAAAATTACGACTGGCAAGGCTGGGAATACAACTCAGGTGGGAAAACACTTGCTGCACAAGCTTGAGAATCTGATTTTGGTCCTCACACCTGTGTGAAAATACAATTGAGGAGCACACACTTGCAATCCCAGTGCTGGGAAGGTGAAGACAGGCACATCCCTGGAGCCTGATGGACAACCAGACTAGCCTAATTCCTAATTCTCATCAATGATCCTAATCACTAGGGTCTGTTGATCCCTAGAAAGGCACAAAAAGCAAGGTTAATAAAACAAAACAAATAATAGCTCAGGCTGACCTCTGGCCTACACGCACGCGGACGCACACACACACACACACACACACACATACACACACACCATACACATGGTGTATGCATGTACACACACCTGCTATATATGACACACACACACACTCATCTACACACACACACGTGCATACACACACAGCTTTACATCTACATACCTGCGGCTTACAATCACTTCTAGTGTTAATGATAAGTCTTCAAATTTATATTCTGAACACTTTTCTTACTGTTTATTTTTCTGTAAAATAGGAAATATGAGAGGCTAGGCCAATAGGATTGCCTGATTTTCAGCTGTTGGCCTGAAACTCACAGAGATGTGTTTGTGTCTGCATTTACAATCTGTGATTAAAGGTGTGTACCACTATGTCTAGTCCTCTGATGGAGGCATTTTCTCAATGAGGTTCCCTCTTCTCAGACGACTCTAGTTTGTGTCAAACTGACACCAACCAGTCAGCAGCCCCCCTTCCTCTGAAACCTATGAGAAGGGGTGCCTACTGTTATATGGGCCTGAACTTGTCCCAGAGTTTCTACCTATGCCACTATCAGCTCTTCCAGCAGATCTCTTACACAAAGGAAATTCGTTTCAGTGTCTCCGTTGAGCCTCAAACATGAACCTTTTTCCCTAGCACTTCTAAGAAAGCTTGCATGTGTAAGGGAAAGTGTGGGAGATACTCTACTTTCTTAACTTTTCCTATTATTCACCCTTAATGGGCACCAATGACAGGCCAAAGGAAGATTTCAACAAAGTCCATGATGAGTTTAAAGGACTTTCACATAGGTGAAGAGTTACTTAAAGTAGCGTGGCTGACTGTGAAACAGCTGCATCACCACAAAGTCCCACCCATCACGATGGTACTCTCATGAAAGCTACACCATGGACATCATCACACCCTACCATCTCCCCATATCACTTGCACCGGGCTGGTGATGTGTGATGAAGATGGGGGTGGGGACTAGAGTGGAGGAAGTTTCTAGAAGCAATCCCAGATGATTATCTTGCGACCTCCTACTTTTTGTTGTTATGAACTGTCACCAACTCTGTTCCCATGACCGTAGATGTGACTATCATTGTGTTCTTCTCTAGCTGGCACAGCTACCAGGCCAAGTTAATCCCTACTTTAAGAAGGCATCATGTTAGGCCTGGAGAAAAAGCCATACAACAGGGTGGATTTGTGGATGTCAGTGTTCAATCTAGAGTAAATACCATAATCGGCAGGACTTGGCGGCAGACTGGCTGTATACCTGAAATAAGATCCTGGTGTTAGCTGACTTCATTTTGTGGGACGGAGAGGCAAAGAATTGATTGGGAAAGCTAATGGACTGAGATGCAGGGAGAAAAGGTGAAAACAAACACTGAGCAGCAGTTGACAGCTCCTGTTGGGATGGGAGGGAACACAGAACACACCCAGACTTGGGAGTCCTTAGGACATGTGTGGGAGTGTGGGTCTCTGGGTTAGACATTTTGTAAGGCTCTCCCAAATATCTGTCTCTGAGCGGGCCTTCTCCTTCCTACCACCTTTCCCATGGGAAAAGAAGCAACCCTCTTAGGAATCAGGTCCATGGTCTCCCTGCACAACCCTTTAACCTCTTTCACACTGAAGGTATCATGGGCTGACCTAGGGCCCCCAAATTTATATGTTAATCCCCAGTACCTCAAAACTGACTGCATTTGGAATAAGTGTTGTGCCCAACTTGAGACCCCCAGAGAAACCACCACCAGGATCCAGTCAAGTCAAGACTGCGAAAGCAAGGTTTATTCAGTGTGCTCTCCAGCCGGGCTGGGGCTCGACCACTACTCCACACAGTGCAGTAGGGAAGAGGCCCCTCATCATTTGGGGTTGACATTATATAGGCAAAAACCGCAAGTCGGGTTTACTCAGGGGCAAGGGGCTTAGTTTTGCTGAGTACAGGGTATGGACTCCTTCTGCATACCCTCTTCCTCCTTTCTGCAACTACTTCTGCTTCCGTATATACCCCCCTGCCCTCCCCCGAGCAGTTATTTTCTGCTCCTGTCTAGACCACAAAGCTGCTAGGGACAGTTGATTTGCACTTTTGCAAAGGTTCCTATTTCCAGCTAACTCTTGATGCTCCAAAGTTTCTTGAACCCAGTGCCTTAACCAGCTTCTGATCAAGCAAAGTTTTTTTTTTTTTAATTTTTTCATGTCCTTACAATAAGTTCTTTGGGAGGGAGGGTGTTGACATAAAATACCCTTCAGATATGGTTTTTTAGAACATCCTGGCTACAGGTAGCTGTTAAGAAAAAAAGAATAAGAAAGACAGCTCTGCTAGCACAAAGAAATCCAATCATAGGTCAAATCAAACCAAATCAAAATGCTCATCGTTTTATTAAGCATGGCACTCTAGGACGGATACCAGGGGCTGGGGGCTACGCTCCCAACTTAACATTCCAGACTCTTTGGATATAGGAATGACAAGAAGTTGAAGTGATAGGTTCTCTTTGGGAGAAGGGTGTAGACACAAGTCTGGTTACTTCCTGCAGGCACAGGGTGATGTTGGGAGGGAAGAGCTGGGTGTTGGTGGGTCCACGTTCAGTTGGTACTGTGGCTGGAAAGGCATCCAGTTTATTATTGTCATCCCAGAGACACCAGGCATTTGTTTCTTGAGGTAGGTAAGAAGGCGGGTGTCTAGGAGAAAAAAATTATTGTTTGGGCCTATGAAATTGGGCTAGCTATGGGATGGGACACAATAGCAGATGAAACCATATTTAGTTGGCAGGTGTCCATGATCCAGAAGAGCTGGTACAGGTGCTTTTGGTGTTGTCTTGGGAGTGCTTTGTAGGTTGCTCTTGGCTTAGGCAGCAGGAGTAACCTGAAAAATATGGAAACTGGAAACTTAAAACTGGAAAATTAAAATCAAAACCTTAGATTTGACACACCTGATTTGGTGTAGCAATAGGACTTTTCTAGGAACTGGAACAGATTCTATTTTTTGGTGTCATGAACTCTGAACCTCTGAAGGCTGAAACCTGTCAATCCTGGACTATGAAGCCTGTTAAAGAACAGTACCTTGAGTTGTCAAATGCCTTTAGACAGATCTGGGAGGAAAAGATGAGCAAAAATTGAGACAGCTTTTGGCCAGCAGGCAATCCCAAGTCCTCTCCTTGCCCTTGGAGAGCATCAGGCTTAGAAGCAGTGTTTGCTACTAGCTGTTGAGTGCGAGAGGCCCAAAGATTTTTTTTTTTTTTCCTGTGAGCAGGAAGACTATCTTACTGGTTTGACAGGAAAAGCCAATCAATTCCCTGGGTAAAAGGCCTCTCTTTTGCTTCTGTGTGGTGCTTTGCTAACCCAGAGGGAGCTTGGAGATGATAGGTCTTTTGTTTTCTAGGAGGAGATGCTACAGAAGCTGGCATGTGTCTATGCTAGAAGCTCTATTTATTGAAATACCAATGATCTCAGGTCTGTAAAGGCATTTGAGAACCAAGTATTATTATTTGGTACTGGGCATATAATTTAAATATTTTAAAGCTGTTGTAATCTGGAAGTACATATAAACACAAAACTCAAATTCACAATACAAAAACACAGTTACACATTTATATAAACACATTATTTTAACAGAGAAACAGGATAGCCTTAGAGACCTGTGTCAGTTGACTAGGTGTTGCAAGAGAGAACAGAAACATAAAGGGGAAACATTTTTTGTAGAGTTTAGAGTGGAAGAACAAAAGCGGATTTGCCAGCAGGGAAGGGCAGGGGAGACTAGGGAAACAGCGGCAAGCTCCAGGAACCGGCCGCCTGTCTTTGTAACAGGCAAGTGCCGCTCTGCAAACAGACCACCGCGACATTAGAGTACTTTGGAAAGCAGCTTAGAACTCCAAAATGGCTGCGCAGCGCGCGAAAGGGTGGGTGTGCACACGCGCAGGGGTGAGGCTAAAGTCAGGGCGAGACCAAGAGGGAGCGCCAAGAAACAGAGAAAGAACAGCAGAAGGGGAGGGAGGAAGCACCAAACTTTTAAAAACGCGGGCTTGGAGCGTAATTTGCTTTAAGTTAGACTGTTGGAATTTTAAAAGTTTTTTTTTTTTAAGTGCCTACTTAAAGGCATTTGAAATCAGCTAGGAATCGCAAGAAACCCACTTTAAATGCATGCCCCTGACACGAGCCTGTCCAAGTGTGTCCACCGGAGCAGCACCGAGTCAGTCGGTGGGGGGACATGAGAAATTGGGTGGGGACATCTTCCAGCACCCAAATCCTATTTCAGTAGGAGGCCCGGCCTCTGCCATGTGTCAGACTTTTGCCACAGCCCTGACTCCAACAAAAGCCCGAAAAATGAATGGGTCACCCCCAAGCCCTATTTGTATGCAGTTTAAAAGGGAAACTCACCAAGTGAAGCCATACTCGCCTGGCATAGCGTGTGTGCAGGAAGGCCCACTTTCCAGCCCTGGACCCCGAGCTTTGAGACCTGGGCCCCGCAGGAAAAACTAAAGCCCCTTGGTGGGAAACCTCCATATATTAAAAAAAATAATAAGAAGAAAGACTGCTTCGCCAGCACAAAGAAATCCAAGTAGGTCAAATCAAACCAAATCAAAATGCCCATCGTTTTATTAAGCATGGCGCCCTCTGGTGGCCGAATGCATGGCGGGGAAAGACAGGAAAGCAGGGAGCACATGCAAACCGGAAACCAAGTGTTTCTCTTCTGGGAGCCCACTTAAATACCCTGTGGGAGTGGTCCTGAGGGGTCAGGACCTGGCATACTGGAATTTGGAGTCCAGACCAATATAATCCCAGGCCAGGGGGCTGGGACAGACATCAGGGGCTGGGGGCTCCTAACTTAACAGTAGTCATGATCAGATCTTCAAGCAAGAGGGGGTGCACTCAGACAGATGGAGCATCATAAAGTTCCCAGGAGCAGGATGGGCAAGCTCCACACCAAATGGTCTAGCCTGGTCTGGCCTATGTGCTAGGATTGAGGAAGGAAACAATAAAGGTAAAAGTTTAAGGCAAAGTTGTCCTGACCCAGGAATGAGCCCCCCCCCCCCCCCGGGAGGGAATGAACTGGCAGGGAGAAAGACCGCCGATGTCAGCCTGATTTCTGGGAGATAAAGAAAGTCATCTAGAGTCTGTGATCTGGCAGGGTCTTTAGAGAAGGTACTAAGTTAAATGAGGCCATTAGAAGGCACCCAATATAGACAGCAGAAATTAAAATCCAGGCTTAGAGGGGTGGCCATGTGGGTACTGAGAAAACAGATACCTAGAAGTCAAGGAGGGCCTGGCGGTGGTGGTGCAACCTTTAACCCCAGCACTTGGGAGGCAGAGGCAGGCAGATCTCTGATTTTGAGACCAGCCTGGTCTACAAGAGCTAGTTCCAGGACAGGTTCCAAAGCTACAGAGAAACCCTGTCTCGAAAAACCAAAACCAAAACAAACAAACAAAACAAAAAGAAGCCAAGGAGGAGTGGACTTTGCCAATACCTTCATCTTCATCTGGGAGGAGTTTTAGTCTCTCGGCTATGAAAAAAGAGTGTGGTGGTCTTCTTTGTTGTCAACTTGTCTACACCTAGAGTTAACTAAAACTGAAGTGGCTAGGTACACCTATGAGGAATTTTTTTTTTTTGCTTCATTAAATGATTTGAAGTGAAAACATCTTCTTTTAATCCAGATCTTTTTGAGGTAGGAAGGTCCACCACTAATCTGCACCACACCTTCTGCTGTCAGCCTATATAAAAGGCACAAAAGAAGGAAGCTTGCTCTTTATGCCTGCTTGCTCTCACTCTTGCTGGTAAGTCCGTTATGTCACCAGCATTAGCGCCTACTTCTTTGGAACTCCAGCACATACCGAAGACCAGCTAAGACTGAACATTAATGGGCTCATGGCTGTTCTGTTGGGAGACAGCCATTGTTGGAGTAGCTGGACCCCAGTCTTTAAGTTGTTCTAGTAAATCCCATACCGTCATCCTAAATTCTGCTCCTCCACAGCAGCCAGTTTCCACCTGTGGGTCATGACCCCTGTGGGTGTGGATTGACCCTTTCCCAGTGGTCCCAAATCAAATATCCTGCATACGAGATATTTATATCATGATTCATAACAGTAGCAAAATTACAGCTATGGAGTAGCAACAAAAATGATTTTATGGCTGGGGGTCACCACACAAGAGGAACTGCACTAGAGAGTCAAAGCATTCGGAAGGTTGAGAACCTGCTCCAGAGAAAGACTGGTACAAATCAACAAATCTTCATTTAGGCCCCAGTCTATGGAACTGTGCTGAGGTGAGTATGACAGACCAAAAGGAGAGCTAGAAACTTTGCAGATAGTGGAGGCAGACCCTGGGACACACCCTGGCTCACATGCTTTGTCACTCTGTCTTACTGGAACCACGCTTGGGTCTAGGGAAAGAACTGTGTAAAGCTGTCTTGGGAGATCTCTGGTTCCCAGACTTGCTGGCTGGGAATTATCTGTGGGGCCTTCTCCCAGTTTCCCTCCCTCTGCAGCTGGAAATATTCCCTCCTGGCCCTTTGTGGCTGGCTTAGTTTATTTAAGTTCGTAGAATGGGAGAGCTTAAGTTGCTGCTAGTACTGTGGCCCCTGAAGGCACCAGAAACTCAAAGGCATCCATGCATCTCCAGCCTGCACAGTTCTCCTCTGCTACAGTGAGTGACACCTGCCTTAGCCACGGCCTGGATTTGGGCCAATGCTGGGTAGTGATGTGTGAGTGTCATATATCAATCTGTTGATTTCATTGGTTAAGGAATAAAGAAACTGCCTAGGCCCCTTGATAGGCCAACCCTTAGGTGGGTGGAGTAAACAGAACAGAAGGCTGGGAGAAAGAAGCTGAGTCAGTGAGTCGCCATGGTTCTCCTACTCCAGGCAGATGCAGGTTAAGATCATTCCTGGTAAGCCAGCTCGTGAGCTACATGGATATTAGAAATGGGCTAGTCCAGGTGTGAGAGTTAGCCGAGAAAAGGCTAGATGTAATGGGCCAAGCGGTGTTTAAAAGAATACAGTTTCCGTGTAATTATTTCGGGGCATAAGCTAAGCTAGCCATGTGGGCGGCCGGATGCCGGGGACGCAGCCCTGCTGCTCTTATTTCAACAGGGTAGTAAAGGAAGGGAAAACTTGCAGACTGCAGGTCTAATCCTGCTTCTGTCTGTCAGCTTTGTGGCTCCTGGTGAGTCACCCTTTCTAAGCCCTGGGTGTATCATATAAAGAACAAACTTTATAAAGTATGAGGGTTTTGCATTTGAGTCTGGAATTGAGGAAAGGGAGGAAAACAGGGTAGGAAAAGGCACCTGGGAGGCCCCAGACTCTGCAACTTCCCAGCTGCATAAGACTAGACAGGTCACCTGACATCATCATCCCTTCTGTACAAGATGGAGGGGATGGGGCTGTGGAGACTGAGAGGAAGGGAACTCTCCTGGGAACTGTGGGCACACAGCTTAGGAGGGAAATGCCACCGTCTGCCTGTTGAGCTTGTCAGGCCTTCGATGCTGTGCACAGGACCAAAGTCCTGTGGTTTACAGTGGTTGGGACTTTCTCCCAGAAAGGAAAAGGCAATGCATCAATACAAAATTCATAAAGAAGTAAAATTTTATTTTCAAAATGAGTAAAGGAGTCAAAACAAGTTATGAAATTTTTAAGCAGGCAAATCAAAATTATTAAAAATTCAGGAAAACAATACACGTTTGATTAATCAACTGCTCCACATGCTTCTTCTTCCCCACATTTTGGGCTCCACACTATGATTTTTCATAAAAATTTTGTTGAGAGTGGAACGGAAGGATAATTCTGCTTCCCTGTAACCTGGGTGAACAAAACTTGGCAGTGACTAAAAATGCCTTCCACTATAGAACTTACTACAGTAATCAATAGCATGGATTTTAGGGATTGTCCAATTTGTGCAGGGAAAACTTCTACAGGATTTTTTGTAATTGAGCTAAAGATTCTTTCATGGTTTTCCTAAGCAGTAAGTAATCCTAAATACTTAATAATCTTGGCTTAAAGGATAGTACTTTAGTATTCAGTAACTAGTTTGCCCTAGTGGTAGCAGTCCATTGGGAGTTTTGTGACTTTTCTTCACCTAATTAAGAACTTTAAAATGTTTTCCAGTGTGTGACATGAATTCTGTTTCCATATCACTAAGCAAGCCAAGAGCCTGATAGAGACCCATCCCACCTACTTGATGCAGCATCTCTTAGAGGATAATCTGAATTTTACGTTACAATTTGCTTCTTCATGTCAGTAACTTCTAGTAATTTCACTTGAAATTGCATGGAGACAGGCATGGTGTGCCCAGGATGGCATTCACTGCTTTATTGAGCAGACTCCTTCCAGGAGGAAACCACACGCACAGTTCAATTACATCTGGTGATGAACATCTCCACTACTGTGGAGCCAGAACCCTACACACAACAGGCGCTGTGCCGAGGCCCAAGTGCAAGAGGCCATGTTACCACTGCTCTGAGCCTGTTTGTCGCAGCACTGCCTGTCTGTAGCTATAGGAGTCATTCTGGAAACCATTCTCAAAATAGCGGAGTTGGCAACAACTAAATTCTAAATGGCTGTGAACCATTTCATCACAGTCAGGGACAGCAGTTTTAGTCAGCAGTGGCCACATTTCACTCTGGTATCTTCTGAAGAGCCATGTAAGCTTGCTGGCAGCTGTTCCTCAAGGTCCAGGAGAATGTAAATGCGCCTTGTGGGCATTATGGGAGGTCAAACTGCAGGCCCTTGTACGAGGCATCATTTCTAGAGCTATAAACTGTCTTTCTACATTTTTCCTCAGATGCCTTCTTATTATGTAAGAATTTCCTCTTTTGGCAAAGATATTGTCCCAATGCTAGCTATAGTTCTCTTTAGAAATGCATTTTTTAAGGTGAGGTAGGTCTGGAAATGAGGCCCCTCACATATTGTATGAATTTATTTCCCAGGCAAATTTGAATAAAACAGTTTTGAAGATTGTGAAATAGAGATTTGATGGGGAACCTCCTTCAGCCAATGGCCTTGGAGAGGCTGAACCAGGTGGGGTATGGCCTTGGGTACCAAAAAGGCCTGGGTCTGTCTTCTCTCTATCTCCCCACTCACCACACCTCAGTCTTGGATTCTGTTCCTGTTCCCTGTTGTGATCTGTGAGTTCCTTTTTAATAAAGAACCCCTTATTATAGCCTATTTGGGATTCCTTTATTTATGTCTCCCCTCCCCCATCTGACACATTTCCCTTCAGAGACTCAGGGAAAGCCTAGAGCCTGGCAGAGTGGCAGGGAACAAAATCTTGTTATCAAAAACCTAATGTCAACTCAACAAACAAACAGATAAAAACAAAGACTAGTCTTTTAGATTCTTTTCTCTGTAGAATGGCAGAAGTGGTGACTCACACCTCTAATCCCAGCAAGAAGAAGGACTGGGAGGAAGAAGAAGGAAGATTGCCATGAGTCTGAGATCACACTGAGCCACATAGGGAGTGCTAGGCCTTCACTAGCACTCAGAAAAATCAATAGAAATATATTAGTAATAGTAATATTATCCAGAACTGATGTGTTGACTTGGGCCTGTAATCCCAGTACTCAGGAGTCTCATCAGGACAATTGCAAGTTCAAGGCTAGCCAGGGTGATACAGACAGACCCTACCTCAGAATAAAAATTTTTCAATAATATCACACAATTCTTCCCCCCTCCTCTTGTGTGTGTGTGTGTGTGTGTGAGAGAGAGAGAGAGAGAGAGAGAAGAGAGAGAGAGAGAGAGAGAGAGAGAGAGAGAGAGAGAGAGAGATTGATTCACTGTATGGTTCTGGCTGGTCTCAAACTTGCTATGTGGACCAAGTTAGTCTCAAACTCTTAGAGTTCCATCTACCTCTACCTCCTAAATGCTGGGAGTAAAGACATTTAATTAATCACTTTTCTTAATAAATGTTTTAGATTTTGTTGAGTGCTCAGAGTGAATTGTAACAACATATTTTTTCCAATTTATCATGACACCCTTGCACCTCACCTCACCCCAGCCATCTGCCACTGGTCCCCATTTCCCAACTACAACTTAGGAGATCCCAATGAAAGGCAGCCTGGTACTCCACCTGTACCCTTGAAGGGTGACCTCTAGGGCACACCTTCCCTGAGGTCAGCACCTGTGAGCTGTGGGTGTGAGCGAGCATCTCCTCTCACCTTTGCTCTTCTCTCCATTCAGAGAAGAGGAGGTGGGAGAAGCAGCAGAAGAGATGGAGAGCAAGGGGTGGAGGGCAAAGGGGACAGTGAATGAGACAGTCTGTACTAGAAGGTGATTCCTTCCTACTGTCAGGCTGGCAGGGCAGAGGAGAGCTCAGGGCAACAGGTCGAGTCTGGGGCTGCAGTTTTTGCTGAAGTGGTTTTCTGATCTGCAATGAGGACTTTTGTGACTGCCTATGCAAGCCACATCCTGGCACCTGTGAAGAGGCAGTGTCCCGTTAACAAGAACACAATACGTGGGATGTTAGATAGAAGCCGGGTGTGGAGTTCAGGGGTAGAAGGGGTACGGTAGTGTCAAAATCCAATGACTACTTCTACTTGATGTGCACCTCTGGGCAGCTTCCTTTACGAAGTGAAATTATGCTCCTTGGTGATTGTAAGTACAAAGACCTATGTGTTGCCTAACACAGTACCTGACAGTTGTAGATGTTCCAGAGAGACAGAGACCACAGAAGGAATAGACAGGTTTCTCATTGGAATAATTCCCTAAGATTCTTTCATGGGCCAAACTGAAGGGGGGTCTCAAATATGTGGGTAAAGTCTGATGGGGAAATGAAACACCTGTGCATGTGACTCTTAGTAAACAGGTAGCCTCGAGGAATGGGGTGCCGTGCAGTGCTGTGAATGAGAATGGCCCTCCATGGGCTCATGGATTTGAGTGCTTGGTCCCCAGGGAGTGGCACTGTTTGAAAGGATGAGGAGGTGTGGCTTCTTTGGAAGAACTGAGCCACTGGGCATGTGCTTTGAGGTATCAAAACCACACGTGAAATCTAACCTCTCTCTCTCTCTCTCTCTCTCTCTCTCTCTCTCTCTCTCTCTCT
>NC_022022.1:1763112-1768985 GCF_000317375.1 Microtus ochrogaster
TCTCTCATCTATCTATCTATCTATCTACCTATCTATCATCTATCTATCTATCTATCTATCTATCTATCTATCTATCTATCTATCTACCTATCTATCTATCATCTATCTATCTATCTATCTATCTATCTATCTATCTATCATCTATCTATCTACCTATCTATCATTGATATATCTATATCATCTATCTATCAATCATCTATCTATCTATTATCTATCATCTGCCTGCTGCTTGTGGATCAGGTTACAGCTCTCAGTTACTACCTCAGCACCTCTTTGCCTGCCACCATGATCCCCACCATGATAATGGATTCACTTCTAAAACGTAAACAAGCCCCCAAACAATTTTTTTCCTTTATAAGAGTTGTCATGGTCATGTTGTCTCTGACAGCGAAAGAACAGTAACTAAGACAGCCAGTGATGTTGGAAAAGGTGCACTGTCCTATCACTGCGTAGCGAGAACACTGTACCACAGCTGAACCTTGAAGAATGTGGGAGTTTTGGTGGTTTTGATGTTGTGTTGCTGTTGAAACAAACTCTTGCTGTGTAGTAAAGGGTGGCTTTGAACTTGCGGTGATCCTTGTGTCTGCCTCCCAAGTGCTTTGGTTGAACGTGCTGAAAGATAGTATCTGTAGAGAAAGGGAAAAAACAAGCAAGCAAGCAAGCAAGCAAGCAAACAACAACAACAAAAGCACCCCACACATAAGGGAATGCATGGATAAGGGACAAAAGGCAGAAACCTGGGGCTGCCTAGACAAAAGCTAAGGGGATAGAGAATGGGGGCTTCTTGGTATGTAAACAAAGTTATGCATGAAAGCTGCAGCTTGGGGGAGGCTTTGCATACTTTGAAATGCTGATATCTATGTTAAGAATTCACTTGGAAAGGGAAAAGATTCTGATAATATGATATCTTCTCTCCTCAGATCTCATAAACATCTTAACCCCATTTGCCCCAGCCATCCTGCTTCATCAAAAGAGCAAGGGAGACTATTTCTCTTGCCCTGAGCATCCCTTAGTAGCCTGTAATTCTTTGTGCAGGGTTGAGGCCTCCTGGGCTTTTCCCATCCCATCCCACCCAACCCTATCCACTTTGGCATGTCTATTGTTATTCAAATGATCAGACCTGAAAACTTACATTCAGGTAACATTTGCCATTGTACAGACTGACCAGACTAAGCAGGTGTGTGTGTGTGTGTGTGTGTGTGTGTGTGTGTGTGTGTGTGTGATAACAATTAATAAAAAAAAGAGGCCATACATTTGAAAGAGAACAAAGAGGGACAGGTATGTGGGTATGAAAGGAGGAAAGGGAGGGAAGGGAGGAATGATGTAATTATCTTATAATCTTGAGAATTTTTTTTTTTTTAAGAGCAAGAAATGCAGTCACCTCTGAGCAGGAGACTGAAGTGGGCGTCAGCGAGACATGTAGAAATATTATTGAGTTACAACACTGTAAATTCCCTTCAGGGCCATGTGACATGGCTGTAAATTGCTGCACTGTGCTCAGGTATGTCATCCCACACTCAGCTATATTTATCACTTTGTTTACTCTCCCTGGGATTCAGTTTTTTTTTTAACATGTAATAGGTAATATGTATCTCCCCCACATATTTTGAATAACAGAAGATAAACTTTTTATGCTGCTTTTGCTCTTCTGTTTCAGCCCCAAGGAAGAATAATTTCTTTAAATTTAACAAATTACTGGGGAATCTTGTCTTCTAATCTAGTTACTAGGTCTCTGCACAATGGAACCCAACCCTGTAGACATTCCAAGAAACATTTTAAGCAACACAGAATGGACAATCTCTCTTTAAGTGCAGTTTTAGGTGCCAGGTTTTAGTGATGGCAGTCTCTGCTTACATTCAAGGCTTACCAAGCAACAGTGAAACAGACATGAAATATCTAATTACAAGTGTGATTAATGTTACTGGTAGAAACTGAGGGGACTTGAAGGCAATAGTGAGATAGTTATCTGTCTGGACTCAGTAGAGAAGATTCTGTGGAAAGGGATATTTGTCTTAAGGTCTGAAGGATGAACAAGATTGCTTGGGGCAGGGCTCTGGTAGAGAACTGTGCAGAGAAGGGTACAGATAGCATCATGGTTCAAAATATCTGAGCAATCCAAAGAATGGGAAGAAGCCTGATGGCCAAGAGGAGTGTGGGGAGCAGTGAGCTGGGGTGTAATCTGCTGACCTGGGTACCCTGTCCCTTTAGGAGACAAATCCTGCCCATTCCCAACCTCCCTCTTCCACTGAGGTAGGTGGATATCCCACCTCTCTCTCTCTCTCTCTCTCTCTCTCTCTCTCTCTCTCTCTCTCTCTCTCTCTGCCTCCCTCCCTCCCTCCTTCTTCTGAAAAGGCAGCTTCTGCCTCTTTCTCTTCTCTCCCCCCATTTCCCTTTCACCCTTCCCTTCCCATAACCCACTAAATAAACTCTATACCCAAACTCTGTGTCTCATTTGCCGTGGTCTCTCACCCATTAAGAGGACCTGCAGAGGCCTCGGGTGACCTGCCACCACCTCTCATGGGGCTGGCTTCTGGTCACCCACCTTTACGTGGCAGGCTATCCCTTGCAGCTGAGGACTGCTGGGGATCCTGTAATCTTCTAACTCTTCTATATGGTTGCTTTCCCAACTTAAAATCATTGGAATTCTATACCCAACACCAAATGGTAGGTTTCCCCTCTTAACAATGGCCCAGTATTGGTCAACCACTTTCCCATCAGGCTTAAAGTCCCTTGCCTGGGCCTCCAATGCCACGTGTTGTGTAGGGGTTTGGTTTGTGCCCACCAATTCTCACGGGCCCTGGATTTTGAGTGATGACCCAAAGTCAGCTTGAGCTGTGGTCCATGCTGAACTTCTAGGATGCTGGAGTTTGGTCTCTGGGTCTTACTCAGGGAGACTGTGCCAACCCCCTTCTCAGATATCAAGCTACATAGCTGCCTATCGTTAGCTGAAATGCAGCCTACTTTTTCTGTGTTTTTTCTATCTGCTTTTCCATTCTGGCGTGTAATCACACCCATGGTAAAGTGTCCCACTGCTGCCAGGCCCCGCAGCTCTGGCTCCCAGCTCCATCCTGCTGGCACTCTGTGGAGTCTCATCCGTGTTCCCCACCACCCACTGCAGTGGTGGGATCTGTCTCTCTTCCTTTCATGGAGTCCTGTTTCTGTCACTGCTGGACCTTCTACTAGCCCACTTCCCAACTTTCTGTCAGTACACTGGGACCACTGGTAAGATCACCTCTAACATTTCCCACGAGCAAGGTTCTAGGCTCTGCCCTAGCACTGCATTCAATTAGCAGGTCCAGGGCCCTTTGGATCTATGGATTCTTTTGGGGATAATCCAAAAGAATTCGCTTTTGGCCTAGTGCCTCTCAGGTGACGGCCCCTTTTCAGGTTCTCCTCCAGCACTGAGCAGTGCATTCATTTTTCAGGCCCAGGGCCTCTCAGATCTGTGCATCCTTTCTAGGATATTTTTCTGCCTCACACATGGGAAATAGGCTGACATTTCTAACTTCTACCAGCAAATGGTTAAATTTGAAGAATTACACCACATGGACAACCATGGCTGCCACCATTTTCTTTGATCTTAACAAAGGAAGGAGCCAGAGACTAGTGAGGTTCTGCCTCTAGCCAAACAGCTTCAACAGTAGGTTCTCCACATGTCCCTAGCCAGCTGCATGACCTGTCACTTTTAAGGTCTCTTACAAAAATATTGTATATGTACGCCAACCCTGCTTTAAAATACATTAAGATGTTCTCCACTATTGTCAGTTCTGCTGTTAAGCTTTTATTGTGAACAGTTTTTTCTTCTTTGTCTTTCACAAGTATAAATCTCACCTGTTAAGTTAGAAACCAATACTGTCAAGCTTGGACTCAACTCTCTAGGCAGATTCTATACTGTAATTATAACTTATCTATACTCGATAAACAGCCCTCAACTGCTCAGGGATCTGGGAAATATGGCATTTAAATGTTTAATTATTAAAATACTTTTCATAACAGAAAGACAGGTTGGCTCCTAGCAGCAGTACTCTATTTCCTTCAGAGAAGACAGAAGACAAATGGGCACAAAACAATGTTTGTCTGTAAGTTGTCTCATCAAGTGAAAGTGTTAACCACTGGGGGAAACTGCCTTTCAAGTAAACTAAAGATCTCCACACGTGGACAAAGAATCAAATGAAATTCACTGCCTAGCTGCTCAGACTGAGGTAGGTTTGTCTTCCTACACATTTCCTAATCCCCAGGATCTCCTAAAACCTGGCAGGCCCTGCACTAAACAGCAAAAGGCAAATATGACCCTCAACAACCACGGAGAACCCTGAGGACCTTGGTAGAACAACTGAGTAAGTTCTCTGCTGTCTTTGAATCAATTACTCCTCAAGTAAAATTTTATTTTTCTCAAAGATCTCTGACACAGTTTGACAGCTGAGAGGTTCTGTCAGCATAAACGGACAACCTCACCAAACAAATTTCAGTATAGCTTCTTAACATGCTCTAAATAAAAGGTATTTTAAGTTATATAAATCCAAGTTAGTAAGGTATATACCTGCAAGTTATAAAGGTCTGAGGACAAGTGAAAGTTATCAAATTCCTCTCTCATGCTGCCTTTCATAGCGTTTTCATTTTATAAAAGTATCTGTCACAGTCATTCTGACACAAATATGCTTCTATTTATACAACGTGTATGTCTAAAACTTATGTTTTCACAAACTCAAAAAGTTCTTGTGAGCTCCAGGGAGCCAAACTGAAGGGTTCAGCAAAGCCTCAAGTGATTGCCGCTGCCCCTCATAGGACTGGCCTTGGGTCAGCAGTGTTATGAAGGATAACATGGGGAGAAGGCAAATCCACCCCAGCAGGCTCCAGAAGCTGGGGACAGGATACTGTTTTTTATTATAAAGAGAGTGGATGTAGGTAAACCTGTGCTTAAGAAAGACAACTGGTTTACAGCAAGGAGTTGACTAGAGGGGTGTATGAAAGGAGAGGCCCCCATTTCTGTAGATGGAAGCAGATGACAACATTGGTCAGGTGGTATCGGCTGAGATAGAAAGAAGGAGATGAGTAGGATTTAGAGGCCAGATGTGAAGGACAGAAGTTAGAAACAGGCAGAAACTGGTTTAGGGGACAAGACACAGTTCAGTGTGTGTGTGTGTGTGTGTGTGGTGTGTAGGAGTAGAGAGTGGGGTGAGTGGGTAGAAGGTCCATTCTTGACCCAATACTTCTCCTTTAGAGACATTAATAGAAATCTCTTCAGCCCATACAATGCACCCATGACAGACCAACAAAACAATTCAAGTGTAGCTAAGTGAACCAGGGAGTTTACTGTGGTTAGTGACAAGAACCCAGATGAGTTGTCACTGACAGGGAGGGGTCAGGGTTACCGGAAAGCAGTTGCACCATTGAAAAACCCCTGCCCAGCTGAATCCTTGGAGCTCCCTGCACTACTTGCAGACAGCTTGGCTGCTGTGAGATATCTCTCCCTGGACCATGAGCTCATGAAGGGGAAAAAAAAGTCTCTTTTTATCACAAGCTTGGCATGACAAAAACCTTTTAGATACAGAGTTGGGAGAAGGCTAGGTGGATGAAAGGTAAACAAACTGAATAGTTAATTACCATCTACCAAAATCATTAGCAAGCTTCTATTTAGGGGGTTATAATAATTGAGGTGACATAATTAAAAACTGTAGCTTAAAACAACGGCCCTTCTTAAAACTATGGTTGAATAAGCACAAGATGTATATAATTTATTTATGTACTCAAATGTCTTTTTAATTTTATAAATTTGCTTCCCCCACCTATGTAACCCACCTAAAACTGTTTTTTAAACTAAACAACTTCTTTATACACACACACATACACACACATACACACATACACACACA
>NC_022022.1:1769226-1777313 GCF_000317375.1 Microtus ochrogaster
ACACACATACACACACATACACACACATACACACACATACACACACATACACACACATACACACACACACACACACACACACATATATATATATATGGTATATGGAGCACACTCCTATGCCCTCACCCACCTTATCTTCTTCATGCACGTGTATCCAGTATGCGGAGTACACTCACCCTATGTGCTCACCCACCTCATTCTCCCTCTCCTACTGTAAGTCTCCTTTGTCTTGCAGTTTTATTTCTACTTCCATGTCATTTACATAGACAGAATTGTATGTACTTTACAAAATCTAAGAACCCCAAATGAGACCCAAACATAAAATATTTGTTTTTCCAGCAAGCCTAACACTTCTATTCCCACTCACACAAACCTTGTTCAGTTTCACTGGTAGTCAGCCATGGTATTCAGTGTGCTTTGTACTATTTCAGGCCATAATCCTAGCTATGTCCTCGCTCTCAGCTCTATGTTGGATGAAAATGTAAACCATAGCAGTGAAACACAGTCCTGATGCATGGATCTAACGATGCATGGGGTTAGGTCTTCAGAGAAGACACTGAAGAAGGCTGAGGGCCAAGAGTCTATACTCTTTGGTGGCATTTAAAAACCTAATACCCATTCACAGGGACTTGGCTGAAAAGTGTAGCAGACCCAACTTTTCCCTCCTGTGGACATCCTCAGCCCTCCTTCTAGCCCATACCAATTCCTTTGTGTCTACCTGGGACCCCACCCCACCCCCTCAGTGGCCATACTAGGTCTGTATTCAGGTAGGTGATTTTCCCTCTTTCCTGTCCTCCAGTCTTATCCCCAGCCCCATAGTAGCCTGCTCTCCTCTTATCCTACCTCCATTCCCTGGGGACTCTGCCAAGCCTTGGTGTAAACATCTCTTTCCTGTGAACCTGTTCATCCTTCCCTTCTAGGCCATCCTTATTCCTTTGTGTCAGCACCCAACACCTAAAAACATTTTACCCAGGATCCCCAGTGACCACACCTGGCAGGAACTAAGGTAGGAGAATCACACTGTCCTTCTTGTCTTTCAATGCTGTTTATTCATTCTTACCCTAAGCCTGGTAACAACCTGCTCACAGCCACTCCTCCTACCACCTTAACTCCATTCACTTGAGACACCAACTCTTGGTTCAGATCCAGGGTGCCCCTGGCCCCTTCATCCTGTCTCTCCAGACAATTTTTTGTATTACTGCACCCTACTTTCAGGATCCCCTGTATGTCCCACATATCAACTCCCTGAAGACCCCACTTCTAGATGTGAAAGACCCTTAGGCCTTTCCTGAAGACCCTCTTGTTATTTTCTCCTCGCCCACCTCAGTTCTTCTCTTCCAACCACCAACATGCAGAAGTACTCCATTCCAGGTAAGCCACAGCCACCACACTTTCCTGATGTCCAGAGAGGGTAACAGACACAAAGGAAAGGAACACCACCCAACCAAGACAAAATAAGACCAACATTTAGAATCACCTTCGTCATCCCAACTTCAGAAGCTATGTACACACCAGATCAAAACCATAAACATCACAGTCAAGACAATATATTTCCACAAGACCCCGTTGACCCTACCACAGTAGGTCCTGAGAAACTCAATATGACTAAAAGCAAAAGACAAGAACTTCAAAATACCAATTATGAATACCTTTAAGGACTGTTAAATGATGTGGGTCGAAGAAACCCAGACTAACTCCAAGATAAACAAATTATGAAAGGCAAACTCATGAAACAGGAATGAAAAGTCCAACCTCAGTTGTTGGGGTCCAGTGCCAGCCCAGACCATAAGTTATTTCTCTGGACCAGAGGGGAGGCGAGGGAATTAAAGACACAACTCACATAGCTTGATCAGGAGGCAGACTCTCAGTGATCCTTCATAAAATCCTGAGTTCACATCCTGAAAATTACCTATGTTTATTCTCCAAACAACTTTTAGACCAAAATGGGAAATTCATTAGCATTCTGTTTCCTGGGTAGCGGGACTAAAGTCACTTCTGCAATTATGGCTGCTCTGCCTGGATTAACACCTCTTCCCAGGTGATCTCCATAATTAGAAAGAAGAAGCAGAACAATATTACCATATCCTGACCCTTTGTTAGTGTGGAAGGCTAGGTGACCACCTCCTATGTGGCAGGTGCAAACTATGGCCTGAGAGTCTGGTCACCATACCATGTAGAAATATAGGCTGGAACCACAGAGAGAGAGAGAGAGAGAGAGAGAGAGAGAGAGAGAGAGAGAGAGAGAGAGAGAGAACCCTGAGTGGCCCAGCATTTTTTCTTCAGGTACCAAAAGGTCATACCCTAACCTAGTCCCACCTCTTTTTTTTTTAAAATGTTTTTTTATTATGTATACAATATTCTGTCTGTGTGTATGCCCGAAGGCCAGAAGAGGGCACCAGACCCCATTACAGATGGTTGTGAGTCACCATGTGGTTGGTGGAATTGAACTCACTACCTTTGGAAGAGCAGGCAATGCTCTTAACCTCTGAGCCATCTCTCCAGCCCCTTAGTCCCACCTCTTAAAGACCATTGGCTAACAGAGATTCCCCATCACCTCTTCCTTTTGTCTAAATATGAGAGTTCCAAACCCAATACAAAACTATATACATTAGGAACAGATATCAAATATAAAATCAGAATTATAACCAACATAAACAATATTAAGCAAGGAACGCATGCTAAATGTTTTTTTTGTTTTTGTTTTTGTTTTTCGAGACAAGGTTTCTCTGTGGTTTTGGAGCCTGTCCTGGAACTAGCTCTTGTAGACCAGGCTGGTCTCGAACTCACAGAGATCCACCTGCCTCTGCCTCCCGAGTGCTGGGATTAAAGGCGTGTGCCACCACCACCTGGTGCTAAATGTTTTAATAACATTCTATTCTAAAGTCTAAGTCTTGGGCCGGAGAGATGGCTTAGAGGTTAAGAGCACTGACTGCTCTTCCAGAGGTCCCGAGTTCAATTCCCAGCAACCACATGGTGGCTCACAGCCATCTGTAATAACATCTGGTGCCCTCTTCTGGCCTGCAAGCATACATACATACAAAACACTATATAGATAATAAATAAATAAATAAATAAATAAATAAATAAATAAATCTTTAAAAAAAAAAGAGTCTGAGTCTTGCATCAGAAATGGCTTGACTAAACCATCATCCAGATTAGTAAGGTTTTTTTTACAGTAGGCACTGGATTTTTTAATTTTCCTGGTGAGACATGTTCTCCACAGTAACTGGGAATGATTGGACCACATTTGACATGATGACCTGAGAGAGTCCCACAAGGAGTTTTCCAGTGGTTTCAGGTTGCCTTGTCTGTCTTTTGTTGACCTACATTCATTGATCCAATTTGACATTTGCCACACCTTCTATATACATCGGAAGGCTGAATCCTCCTATTCTTGCCATTCCCAGAGGAGATATTATACCTAAGAATTCCTTGTCTACAATCCCTTCTCAGATGTCCTATTCTACCACAATTAAACATTTGGCATTTTCGTGTCTCCTCATACCAATGTAAATTGTTTCTCCTACTCAAGCTTCAGTACTATAGTCAAATGTCTCAACATTCATTGTATGTAAGATCCATTAATCTATTGGTGCTGATCTGATCTTTAAAGGCCTATGAATATTTTTTGCATTCTAAGTTGGCATTTTCAAAAGCCAAAGATTCAATGAGTACACATCTTGCTTCTGGGTCTGTTACTCCTATTTGTAGAGCCTTAGTTAATCTTTGTAAAAAGTCACTAAAGGGTTCTCTCTGACCCTGTTTAACCCTAATATATGATTGCATTCTCTTTTCTAGTTCCTGAATCCTGTCCCAAGCATTTAAGATTGCTGTGATACATACACCTGTGGTCATAAAGAGCCTGAACCCAAGGATCAGAGTAATGTCCTTTGCCCAAAATTTGATCTTGGGAAAACTCAAGTCCTTTTGCTTTTCTCTGTTCTAAAATTTTTGTTTATTCTCTCCTTTAACAATTTCAAAGAAACTGCGGTCTATTTTCTAGGACCACTGTGATGAATTGAAACCAATATTGTGGGTTGGTTTCAATATTATTGCTTGAAGCCAACATTTTGATCATTTTTCTAACAAACAGTGAATGTAGGCCATAATTAACTATTGCTTGTTTAATTTCTTTTATATCACTCATACATATGGGTTCCCATGTATATTCTTTGACTACGTTAGGGTACTTGGTGCCAGATGGTCTTTCTAAGGAGATCACTGGGTAGGCAGTTAGAACTCTGTGTAAGTCATTCTAAAGTGTGGTACGTACTGATGAAGCTAAATTCTGTCTTTGTATCTTTTGTTCCTGCTCATCAATTTTGACAAATTCCTCAATCTTTTCAAATCTTTTTACCACTGACTTTTGTAAAGTCTGAATCTCCTGTCCTGTGTTCTGTTCTAATGCCCTCATTGAGGTTTCCAAGGTATAAAGTCAATCCAGTAAAGATAACATCTCATCCTTGGATGTAATTTTTATAACATACATATTACCTTCCTGGAGAGACACTCTATCTATCAATCTATCAACCTATCAGTCTATCATAACTGCTCAACAGATTCTGATTAATACATTAAACAGCACAAATTTTCTCAAACAATGTCTCAGTACTCTCTGTCATTGACTGGGTTTTGTCCAACAAATTGGTCATCCTTCTCCAGAGGGCTGATTTTCCCTTTTAGCTGCTCATTATCAGTTTGTAAAAAACTGTATCATTTCTAAAAGTGCCTCATTTTTTAAGGAGAGAATATGGAGGGCAGAGCTAATCCCTAGAATCAAATATAGGGATGTAGAAGGGAAATCACATAAGCCTTGCATAATACCATCTATTATATAAGTAAAAAAGCTGTTGAACCTTTGCATCATTAAATTATCTCTCATCTTAACTTTATAAATTATAAATTTGACCTTATAAATCTCACCTGTAATGAGTTGGAGTAGGTGTAATAACTGTTACTGGCCAGTAGGTGTCACAGTTTTAGCCATGTGGCTGCTTCAACAGCTCAAATTGGTTCTAGTGCTTTAGATACTGAAAAATATGCTTAAGATCAGTTATTATTATCATCAAAAGTGATTTCGAGAGTTGGTGACCAGGATAAAGAGAAAAGCCAGAGCTTTGCGTCACTGCAAGTCACAGACTGTGTGCTTCATGGAGATTCCTGACTGGGCAGCAGCAGTATGTGCACCAGGGAAAATGGACCAAGAACAGCTCTGAGATGCCACAGAGGCCAGCTGCTTGCAGCAGCAGAGCTGCAGGGCAGGGAGTTATATGGGGCCTGGCGGGGGCTGGTTGAAGCCACGGGAGAAAAGGGTCAGTGTTGAAAGACCCAAATATCCAAATGCACCATGCGGGGGGAGGGGGGGGCTGGTGGTGGTTGGAGCCACAGGGATCCGAATCCCCAAGCCCCACGATTTTATGCCAAGTGTGTTGAATGACGTGGGTTGAAGAAATCCAGGCTAACTCCAAGATAAACAAATTATATATTCTTTATTATAAGGGGCAAACTCACAAAACAGGAACGAGAAGTCCAACTACAGTTGTGTAGTGAGGGTACTACAGAGAGAGAGAGAACCTGGGAGGCCTGGCAGTTTTCTCTGGGTACCCAAAAGGTCACACCCTAACCTGGTCCCACCTCTTAAAGACCATTGTATGACAGAGGTTCCCTATCAAAGGATCTTCAATGGACATGAGTGAGTCCATTAATGAAATTTATGAAAACACAGAGTGGAATGAAATAAGAGAAACAGTTCAAGACATGAAAGTAGAAATAAACCAAAACTGAGATAAAACTGAAAACAATAAATTTAGTAAATAAAACTTTCAGAAGTCTTACCAACAAGACATAGAGGAAACTCTCAGACATTGATGACAAAAGGGGAGAAATGGATACTTCAGTCAAAGAAAAGAGTAAATATAAAAATTCCAGGCACAAAATATCCAGAAATCATGGACACTATAAAAAGATCAAATCTATAAATAATAGAAACAAAAGAAGGAGAAGAAACTCAGGTCAAAAGTACAGAAAATATTTCCTACAAATTTATAACAGAAAATATTCCCAACTAAAGAAGAAGGTTCCTATCAAAGTACAATAAACATGCAGAACACAAAATAGTATCAGGAAAGAAATTCCCTTACAATAGATAATAATCAAAAAATATACAGAACAAAGAAAGAATATTAAAAGCTACAAGAGTAAAAGACCAAGTAATGTATAAAGACAGAGTATTAGAACACCACCTGCTTTTTCAATGGAGATTCTAAAAGCCATAAGGGCCCAGACAGATATTCTACAAACTCTAATGGATCAAAGATGCTAGCACAGACAAATATACCCATCAAACCTATTGATCATAACAGACAAAGAAAAACATTCTGAGATAAAATCAAATTTAAACAGTTTCTATCTAGAAATCCAACTCTAGAGAAGGCACCAGAAAGAAACTTCAACCCAAAGAGTTAAACAGTTAAGTGCATGCCCCACCCAAAAAAAAAATAATAATCCCAGAACAGTGAGTCAAAAGTGGGAACTCACACCACGACAATAAAATAACGGGAATCAAAAAAACCCTGCTCATTGATAACACTCAATATTAGTAGTATCAATTCCTCAATTAAAAAAGAAACTAACAGATTGAATATATGAAAAGAGGATCCATCCTGCTGCTGCATCCAACAAACATATACTATATCAAGGATACACAGATCACAGTAAAAGGATGGGAAAAATTGAAGAAGCAGGTATAGCAATCTTAAATTCTGACAAAACAGACTTTAAAACACAACTAATCAGAAGAGGTAGGGAAGAGCACATATTCATTAAAGGAAAAATACACCAAAAAGATATTGCAATACTTAACATCTATGTACTAAACAACAGGCCACCCAAATTCATAAAAGAAATATTACCACAGCTATAACTATATGTAGACCCTCACATAGTGATAATGGGTGACTTCAATACCCTTCTTTAGCCAATAGATAGGTGGTCAAACAGACAAAAACAAAATAGAGAAATTTTGAGGTTAGATAATATCATAGATCGAATGGAACTAGCAGACATCAATAGAACAGTTCACCCAAACACAGCTTTCGGAACTTCTTTCAAAACTGACCACATCCTGTTGACACAAAGCTCTCAACAGAAATAAGAAAATAGAAATAACACACTGAATACTATCTGGTCACCATGTTATTAAAGCTGAATATCAATAAAAACAGATATCATACAAACTCATGGAAATAGAACAACTCCCTTCTGAATGAAAATGGGTCCAGACAGAAATCAAGAAGGAAATTAAATATTTTTTAAAGAATTGAATGAAAATGAAAATACAACGTATTAGAACTTATGGGACATAATGAAGATGGTTCTTTGAGGTCCAGCCATGATAATCTAAGTCTGGGTAGAAAGAAAGTTCTTTACTTTCTCCAACCATTATCACCTGGGACTCTGGCCATCGATAAATTAAAATGGAGCTTAGAGTCTCAATAGTTTACCCTGAGACAATGCCTGGCAGGCCGAGATTACCCGACCCCCACCCAAGAGCAGACCATTCAACGGAAATTCCTGGCATTCCAAGCACTTCACCAGGACACCCCTAGACAAATGTCAGCCAATCAGGTGTCCTGAACCTCAGAGTCCCCTCACCCCCACCTTTACTACTATAAAAACCCAATTCTAATTGAGCTTGGGGGATATTCCAATATGTTGGACATGTGGAGAGACTGAGTTTGCAAACTTGATTAAAATAAAGGCTCTTTGCTTTTACATATGGAACTTGGTTTCCTTTTTTTGTTTTTGTGGGGAACCATGGATTTGGGCATAACAGTTTTAATAGGCAAGTGTTGTGGCTAGATCATGGATGTTCTTCTTAAAAAATAATAAAAGAGGGCAGGGGGTGTTCTTCTTAAACACGGGACACAGGACAGACACGCACGGCGGAACAAACACAGACACGACACGGCGGCTCCCACGTGGGTCCACTTTAATGGGGGAGGGAAACACAAAAGGACAAAGGATGTGGGACACACGAGGAAAAGGCAGGACGAGAGGGGGGGAGAGGAGAGAGAGAAAGAGAGAGA
>NC_022022.1:1780468-1804267 GCF_000317375.1 Microtus ochrogaster
AGGACGAGAGGGGGGGAGAGGAGAGAGAGAAAGAGAGAGAGAGAGAGCCTCGTGTGGCCCTGCCTTTTTAACGGGGAGCGCAAGGGCGCGCACAGGTATCCGTAGTCCAGGGGGAGCATGGGAGTTGTAGTTTTCCAAAAGAACAACAATGGAGTCCCTTCAAAATCAACTAGGAAAAAAAATCAACTAGGAGACCAAGTCCTGTATATAAAAGCAAAGAGCCTTTATTCTTACACAAGTATGCAAACTCGGACTCTCCCTGTGTCCAATGTATTGGAGTAATTGGAGAGCCCCCCCACAGCTCAGCTAGGATTGGGTTTTTATAGTAGCAAAGGTGGAGGGTGAGGGATTTCAAAGGTTCAGGACACCTGATTGGCTGACATTTGTCTAGGGGTGTCCTGGTGAAAAAAACGATGGGTACCCCTATCTACAATGGTTGGAATGTTAAGAATTTCCTTGGGATGATCCGTTCCTGGGTAGTCTCAGTTTGTGGTCTTTCTTGGAACCAGATCTTGTTTGTAAACTATGGAGACTCAGGCCTCTATTAAGCTTGTCATGGCTGGGTCCTGCACAAGTTCATAACACTAGGTGCCTACATTAAAACAATGGAGAGATTTCATATTAGTGACTTAGTGGTAAACCTGAAAGCTCTAGAGCATAAAGAAGAAATAACACCCGAAAGGAGTAGATAGCAAGACATAATCAAACTCAGGTCTGAAATCAATAAAATAGAAACAAAAAGCACTTGAAAGACAAACATGCTATGTACTCACTTATAAGTGGATATTAGACATAAAGCAAAGGATTACCAGACCACAGTCCACAACCCCAGAGAAGACAAGAAATAAGGAGACCCCTAAGAGAAACATACATGGATTTCCCCAGGGTGGGGAAGTAGACAAGATCTCCTGAGTAAATTGGCAATGTGAGGTGAGGGGGTAGGTTGGTAGGGAGGTATAGAAAGGGAGAAGGGGAGCAGGGAGGAGAATATGAGGGATTGGGAAGGCTGGGTTTGGTGAAGGACGGAAAAGGAGAGCATGGAAAGAGATACCTCTGAAAGACCCCCAGTGCTGGGGAGACTCTCACTCAAGTCTCGGGATAATACGATTCCCCCAGTAACTCACGAGAGACCATGCTTGCTGCAGTCACATGAGGTTTAATGATGAGATGAGATGGGAACCAGTGCACTGGGGCCGAGACTCATAACCCACCCAGGGGAAAAATTCAACCCCGAGTGACTCGGAGAAGGGGTTTTTATAGGAAGAAACCACAGCCCAATAATCCGAAAGGGGCAGGGAGAGTGTCACAGAAAATCACGAGGGGACAACTCTCTGCCTCTCAAGATCACTCAAGGTCATAATCAGCTAGTTCCTGAAACACATTATTCCAAAAATACCAATGATAATCACAAGGGGGGAAACTCCCTGTTTCTCAAGATTATTCTCAAGATTACAATCTAACTTTATTTTCAGCTAGTTCCTGAAACACAGTCACTGAACCGGCTAATCCTAGATTCCTGATTCTTCTCTTCCTGCTTAGATTTTTGGCTATTTTCTTCCTGCTTAGGGGGAGGGGTCTGGATTTATCCAGGTCTTTCACCTTGAAAGAAGGAGTCATTATGGGGTTAGTGAGAAACCAGGCCTTAGGGAAATTTTGAGGAACGCACAAGGATGACCCAGCTAAGAATCTAAGTGATGGTGGGGAGGGTACCTTAAATGCCCTTCCCCTGTAATCAGATTAATGACTTCCTTAATTGTCATCATAAAACCTTCATCCAGCAACTGATGGATGCAGATGCAGAGATCCACAGCTAAGCACTGGGCCAAACTCTTGGAGTCCAGTCATAGAGAGGGAAGAGTGATATTATAAGCGAAGGGGCGAAGACCATGATGGGAAACCCCACAGAAACGGTTGACTCTGGACTGATATCTAGGGAACCTGAACTCAGGCCCTCTGACTATGGATGACAGTTGTGTGGCTTGGGCAGTTTGTGGGGTCACTAGCAGTTGAACCAGTATTTATACCTCCTGCATGAACTGTTTGGAGCCCATTCCCTATGGAGGGATACCTTATTTAGCCTAGACACAGGGGGAGGGCCTGGGTCCTGCCTTAAATTTGTGACAGGCTTTGTTGACTCCCTATGGGAGGCCTCACCTTCTCTGAGGGGTGGATGGAGCATAAAGGTGGAGAGAAGGTCAGAAGAGGGAAGTGGGATTGGTATGTAAAATAAGATTGTTTTAAAAGTAATAAAAAAACACAACAAATAAAAAATAAAGAGCTGATTCACTAAGAAAATCAACAATATTGATAAACCCTTAGCAAAATTAACTAAAATATGAAAAAAGAAGATCCAAAACTAACAAAATTCGAGATGAAAGGGGGACATCACAACAGACACCAACGAAGGTAGAGAATCCTAATGACATATTTTAAAAAAAATCTGTACTCTACCGAACTGGAAAACTTCAAAGATATGGATAAATTTATTGATATATGAGACCCACTAAAGATAAATCAATATTATATAAGCAATTTAAATGAACCCATAAACCCTAGTGAAATAGAGTTTGAAGTTAAAATTCTCCTAACCAAAAGGAACCGGAGCCAAACGGCTTCACACAGAATTCTATCTGATGTTTCACAGAGGAATTAGTGCCTGTACTCCTCAAATGATTTAACAAAATAGAAACAGAAGAACATCGCCTATTTAATTTTATGAGGGCACAATTACCCTGATATCTAAACCACACAAAGACCTAACAAAGAAAGAAAATTACAGACCAATATCCCTTATGAACATAGATGCAAACACTATTAATAAAATACTTGTAAACTGAATCCAAGAACACATCAAAAAATTATCCACCAAAATCAAGTCTGCTTCATTCCTGAGATGCAACAATGGTATATATTAATGCAATATATAAATCAATAAATGTAATCCGCCATATAAACAAACTAAAAGACCAAAGCCATATGATTATCTCATTAGACGCAGAAAAGGCCACTGACATAATTCAACACCTCTTCATGATAAAAGATGGAATAGACTTCAACATAATAAAGGCGACTTACAGCAAGCCCATAGAAAACATCAACCTAAACTGAGGGAATCCAAGCATTTCCACTAAAGCCAGGGACAAGACAAGGACATCCACTCTCTTCATACCTATTCAATGTAAGTATTAACTAGAGCAGAAGTTAATATAATATAAGCAATAATTTAACTAAAGAGGGCCAAGAGGATACAAATTGGAAAGGAAGAAGTCAAAGTATCTTTATTTGCAGATTATATAATTGTATACATAAATAACCCTCAAAACTTCACCAGGAAATTTTTATAGCTGATAAACACTTTAGCAAAGTAGCGGGATACAAAATTATCACTTGTAAATCGATGTGTACATGTACACCAGTGACAGGCTGAGAGAGAAATCAGGGAATGAATTCCTTTCTTAATACTGTCAGGGAGAAAATCCTTGGGTAATTCTAATCAAGAAAGTTAAAGACATATAATTAAAAACTTAAGACTAAATTGAAGCTAAAAAGAAGATATCAGAAGATGGAATGATCTCTCATGCTCTTGAATTGATAGAATTGATGTAATAAAATAGTCATTCTATTGAAAGAAATCTACAGAGTCAATGCAATCCCCATCAAAATACCAACATAATTCTTCATAGAAATTAAAAAAATTTTCAGCTTTGTATAGACACACAAAATAATCCAGTATAGCTAAAACATCCCTGAATAATAAAAAAAACAGCAGGAGGTATCACCATTCCAAACTCAAGGTGTAATACGGAGGTGAGCTCATAAAAACAGCATGGTATTGATGTAAAAACAGATACATTGACCAATGGGATCAAATTGAAGACCCAGACATAGATACATACACCAATGGACACTTGATCTTTGACAAAGAAATCATAAATTAACACTGGAAAAAAGACAGCATCTTCGAGAAATGGCTGGTCAAACTAGACATTGCATGTGGAAGAATGCAAATAGACTGAGAGTTGTCACCCTGCACACAACTGTATTCCAGAAAAAGCAAGGACCTCAACACAAAGTTAGTCTGAATTTGATAGATACAAAAGAAAGTAGGGAATAGCCTTGAACTCAGGAATAGGAAAAGACTTTCCAAACAGGATACCCACAGCACAGGTACACAGATCATCAATTAATAAATGGGACCTCATGAAACTAAAAAAATTCTGTAAGCAAAGTCACCAAAGCGGCAGGATATAGAACAAAAGAAGTTCTTTACCAACTACACATCTGATATCAGGTTAATATCTAAAATATTTAGAGAACTCAAAAAAGTGAACATCAGAAAAACGAATAACCCAAATTTAAAAATGGGGTACAGAACTAAAAAGAATTCTTAGTAGATGAAACATAGATGGTTGGAAAACATTTAAAAGAAATGCTTAACCTCCCTACTTATCAGGGAAATGAAAATTAAAACTACTTTGAGATTTATCTTACCCTGTTCAGAATGGCCAATATTAATAAAACAAATAACATGTTGGGCAATGGTGGCTCACACCTTTAATTCCAGCACTCAGGAGAGAGAGGCAGGTGAATTTCTGTGAGTTCATGGCTAGCCTGGTCTACAGAGTGTGTTCCAGGACAGCCAAGGCTGTTAAACAGAGAAACCTTATCTGGAAAAACCAATAAAATAAAATAAAATAAAATAAAATAAAATAAAATAAAACCTATGACAGCTCATGCTGGTGAGGATGTGGGGAAGGGGAACACTTGATTTATCCATTGCTGAAGGACATGCAAACTTGTATGGCCTTCATGGAAACCAGCATGGTATTTTCTTAAGAAGTTGTGAATAGGGCTGGAGAGATGGCTCAGTGGTTATAAGAGCATTGCCTGCTCTTCCAAAGGTCCTGAGTTCAATTCCCAGCAACCACATGGTAGCTCACAACCATCTGTAATGAGGTCTGGTGCCCTCTTCTGGCCTGCAAACATACACACAGACTATTGTATACATAATAAATAAATAAATAAAAAGAAGTTGTGAATAGATAGATCTACCTCGAGATCTTGGGCTTATCTCCAAAATGGTACATCTTACTACGGAAGTATTTGCTCATTCATGTTTGTTGCTGCTCTATTTGTAATAGCCAGAAATTGGAAGCTACCTAGATGCTTGTCAGTGGATAAACAAAGAAAATGCGGTGCATTTGCATAATGGAATATTATTTAGCTGTTAAAAGAAAAAAGAAATAATGAAATTTGCTGACAAATAGATGGAGCTAGAAAAAATCATTCTGAGTGATTTAACCCATATCTAAAAAGACAAATATGGTATGTATTCTCTTACATGTGAATATTAGCTTTTGAGCCTTTGATAGGCATTCTGCACATTTATAGCCACAGAGATTAAGTGACTAAGGGGGCAAGGATCTCACAGGGAAGTGGAAATAGGATTTATAGTTATGGAGTGACATGGGCAAAACTAGAATGGGAGGATTAGAAGGGGAGGGAGAGGGAATAGAGGGAATAGAGGGAATAGGAAAGGGATGCGGGGAGTACCAGGAAGGACAACTAATCCTGAGTGCCATCTGAACAGTCGCATGGAAACTTCCTAAAACATATATGTATTTGAAAAAAATTGAAAAGAAGTCAGAAAATTATGGGGAGAGAATGCTCCAACCAGAGATAGTTCACCACTCAGTGAAACTTCCAGTGGTAGGAATGAATTACAACTAGTTGAGTTGTTGGCCAAAAAGGGCCCCATAGAATCCCACAAAACAATTCAGGTTATTGGCAAGGCTATTGATTTCTCTCTGAAAACTGATAATAAGCTCCTATTGCTGAAGAGAACACATCTATATCTCACTGAACACAGAGAAGCTGAGTTGGTGTCTACCTAGAGCCTTGACCCCTACTGGCTACTTTTCACAATACTAGAGGATACTCTATATGCCAGCAGAAGAGAAAGATAACCAACACATCTGCAAAACCTGAGATCTACAGTGGTGACCTGCCTGTGTGATATACTGGTACAATGGTAGCACAAAATGTTGTGGAAATAATCAAGTACTCTCTTCATGAGAGATGGAACTCATACCTGACATTGCTCTGGTGGGCCATAACCTGAGACTAGATAGTACATGGGCCTCGGAGAACAAAACCTGTGGAAGCCCAAAGATGTGAACCTATTTCTACCTTGACCAACTTCAGTATTCACTGGGACTCCCTCCAGGTACTATTCTGTGTTTTTATGTTTTCTTACTTTCACACTCACCTTCATATTCTTACTAATATTTCTAAATCCCCACAACCTTATCCTGGCAAGAGGTGCTTTTGTTGAGGCTGGTCCCCAACAAAAGCCAAATAGTATTATTGTGCTAAAGGAAGACAGTAATAAAATGACTCCTGAAAACCTGTGTCTCTCTTAGCTGTCTTCAGAGATACAATAGACAGGAACCAATATAAAGATTACAACTGGACGATGTACAGAGAATGAGAAATGTTGGAGCACCGAGTTCTGAGTGAGATGTCTTCATCAAGCCCATTGCCTGAGAGCTAAGGGAAATATTCAGATGAGGAGGTCAAAAGATTGTAAAAGCCAGAGGAGACAGACACACAAGGAATCCATGTCTCCAGACAACAGGACTGATGCTCATATGAACTCACAGAGATCATAGCAACATGCTTAAGTCCAGTTTGAAATCGATACCCACCAGTAAAGGAATAATATGTTTTTTTCCCAGTGAAGTCTCAGCAGGCATATAAACCACACTTAAGGGTAAGTCCCATGCACAGTAGTAGATGACCAGCACAAAACAAACTCAATGTTATTTTTGTATTTTTTTTGCATCTCATATTGCTTTGTTTGTTTTTTTTTTAAAAAATTACTGGTATTTTGCGAGTATAATATGGTTTTCAAATATATACATATTTGTATATGTATATGTATATATTTGGTGTGTATGTTTCCTGTGGCTTTTGTTGTTAACTCTGGTTGCTTTTTTTTTTTTGCCTGTTTGTTTTTCAAAGAAAGATAGAAAGAGGTGTGGAATTGAATGGTGGAAAGATGGGGAGATCTGGGAAAATATGGGGGAGGAGAAACTGCAATCAGAATATGATGGGGGAGAGTCTTCTGTTTTGTGTTAATTTCATTGGTTAAATAAAGAGACTGCCTTGGCCCTTTAATAGGACATAAAATTAGGTAGGCGGAGTAAACAGAGCAGAATGCTGGGAGAAAGAAGCTGAGTCAGTCGGTCGCCATGATTCTCCCACTCCAGACAGACGCAGGTTAAGATCTTTCCTGGTAAGCCACCTCGTGGGCTACACAGATTATTAGAAATGGGTTAGATCAATATGTAAGAGCTAGCCAATAAGAGGCTGGAACTAATGGGCCAGGCAGTGTTTAAAAGAATACAGTTTCCGTGTAATTATTTCAGGGCATAAGCTAGCCATGTGGGCAGCTGGGTGCCGGGGACGCAGCCCCGCTGCTCCTATTACAACAAGAATATATTGTATGAATTTTCAATAAAAATAAGTGAATAAAATTAATGCATTTAAAGTGATTGTAAAGAAAAAAGAAAACTAAAACACAAAGAAGATGAGGAAGGCAGAGGCAGTGGCTCTCTTTGAGTTCAAGGCCAGCCTGGTCTACAGAGTGATTTTCATCACGGAGAAGCCCTGTCTTCAAAAAAGAAAAAGAAGAAAAAGAGGAAGAGGAGCAATCTCTTCAGTGTGCCTCAGCTCCCACTCACTTGATTGCCCAGTTTCAGAGACCTGCCAGGACAATAGTATAAAAGAGTCAGAGTTGTTTGGGTATAAGGACTACTGCTACTGATAAAATATTTGGAGTGACAGCTAGGTATGGAGTGGGTAGCAAGATTCAAGGACAGATCCTGAGCTGAAAGGCCTGGGTTCTTGTGCCAGCTTTACTTTAACATGCTCTGTGATAGTTTGGCAGACCCATTTGCCATCTCACAGGAGATCGACTTCAAGGTGTCTAAGTCTCATCCTGTTCTGAGGCCTTGTGCTTGAGTCATAAATTCATTTCACTGCCTACATCTTTCTAACATGTCTACTTTCTACTCCTTCCTGTAATTCTTCTTTGTGGGGTCCCTGAACCTGTTGTCTCTCTTAGCAAGTCTTCTCAATGGACCAATTACTGGAAACAGCTTCTAATTTCTGTAAGATTAGACAGTGAAATCATTATTACACCTAATAAGAGTTAACTGGTCCATTTCCCACAAATTGTCTTTCTGTGTAGATCTGAATATAAATCACTAAACATGAGCGGTATGGGCTGGAGGACAGTTGTTCACAGGCAATGCTGGTGCACACGGGGAATGTGTCTTGGCCAATGTTATCCTCTAAAAGCCAGAGTAGTTTCAACCATTCACACCATCTTTCCCCAAATATTCAGTCTTTCACAGTAGGTGGTTCCTTGCAATGTTTTTGCTTTGTTGTCATTGTGACCAGACACCTGATAGAAACAACTTAAGGGGAAAGGGTTGCTTTTGCTAGTGATTTCAAATGTTTCAGTCAATGATGCTGGGTAAGGCAGATATCTCCCAAGAACCACAACTCACATCATGGTAGATAAGGAGCATAGTAGATCATTAACAGGAATGGGCCAGAGTCTTATGCCACCAGGATACATCCCCAAAGTCCTACTGCCGTGAAACAGGCTCTCCACTCTTCATAGTTCTGCTCATGATTTAATTGTATTTGGAAAGGTCTCCATCACTGATGTCCTAGGTAGTTCACATTAACTCAAGTTGCCATAGGACCAAGCCTTTTTTTTTTTTTTTTTTTTTCGAGTCAGGGTTTCTCTGTGGCTTTGGAGGCTGTCCTGAAACTAGCTCTGTAGACCAGGCTGGTCTCAAACTCACAGAGATCCGCTTGCCTCTGCCTCCCGAGTGCTGGGATTAAAGGCGTGTGCCACCACTGCCCGGCCGGACCAAGCCTTTTTTGTCTTCTTTAATGGACATGCTGTTTCCTCACTTAGGCTCTGACACCCATCTCCCAACATGCTCTCCGATTTCTTCAGAAGGTTGAGTGAAGATGGCTGTTTACTAACTAAATTGTTGTTGCCTAGGATGCTTCACTTCAGCTGAACTTCTTTCTGACAGCCATATGTCTTAATGAACCATAAAGCTGGGCATCCATAGAATGTCTTCTTTGATTTGCACACATGTAGAGGGCAGATACCACTTCATCTGCCAGGACCCTAATCCTTGGCAAGATGTCAAGCACAGTGTGCAGTTATGAGATGAGGATGCAGCAATTTGTATGCCTAGAACTTCTATTCCCACTCCTTTTGCAGGGTCCATGTCTATCTGGACTTAGGGCTCCTTGGCCACTAGGAAATGCTTTAGGATGCTTCAGTGGCTTTTTGTTCTCCTCTGCCCATCATACTTCCCTCACCGTGGGGACTGGAATCTCACTTTTGTGTCGTTAAGGCAATCCCTTGCTCCTGCCCCATTGCTGGGTAAACCAAAACCTGGCACCTTAGAGAAAATGAGAAGATGAGCAAATGAACTGCTATAGCAGCTGGAAACTCAAGGCCTAAGTCTGGAAGAATCTGTACAGCTATCAGATATATAAGGCACAGTGAGAGGCAGCTGCCTCTGCTTAGAGGAGTCTAGAGAAAGGCGATGTCTCCCAAACTCTGGGCTGCTGGCTTGGCTCTGCAGAGAACAGTGGAAGAGTAAAGGGACCTCTGAGGCTTCTCATCCAATGGAAGCTTCTGGTAGAACAGTGTTTCTCAACCTGTGGGCCACACACCCGAAATCCTGCAATTGAGATGTTTACATTACAATTCATAAGAGTAGCAAATTTACAGTTATGAAGTAGGGACAAAAGTAGTTTCATGGGTGGGGGTCACCACAACAAGAGAAACTGTATTAAAGGGTCATGGCATTAGGAAGGTCAAGATTATCTTCCTGGCTGGAGAATAAAGATCTTGCCCTTTTTTCCCATCTCTGTAGTAAACATGAGGGAGAGAATATTCTGCTTTCTCTGGTTCAGTATCCATCCACATTTCCCACTTTCACCTACTCTGCTACCTCAGTGATTAAGAAGGAATTTACAGCTTCTCTACTCTCAGAAGTTCTAGACTAAGGAGAAGGACAGTCCTTGCCTTTAAGGAGCTTAAAGTTAATGAGGAGTCAGGTGTCCTGTGCTTAAGAAAGTACTGTGTCTAGTTTGTTGGGATATGTGGGGTTTCTCTTCACAGTACCGCTTAATACTGGAAGACTGAGTATCAGGATGCCTCCTTTGATGAAAGGAGACTCAGTTAACCCACTGAGACAGAGCTGTGAGCCTTGGTGTTAGAGAGATGAAAACAGAGCAAAGCTGGGAAGCTTCGCTGGGGCTGCCCTGAAAGAAGAGGTGAAACAGGTCAGTAACACGCACAGGTATGTTAGAGAGCAGAGGGCAGATTCCTGGGGTGAGCAAATGCTGTACTCAGCTCATAGTGCTCACTCAAGTCACAGGCATGTGTTTGAAACTGGTGATGCCTGGATGATACTCCAGAGCAACACATCCTTGCAGGACATGGCCTCAGCGTTGTTTTATGAAAGCCTACCAGGAGACCCTAACATGGCTGGTGTCGGGGACTGCTAGGCTCTCGATGCTGAGTACCTTGGAGGAGGAGTCTAGAGATGAGAGAAAAGTGCTTGTTTCATGCTAATTGGCGAAGGGGCAAGGCAAGCTAAGGCCCAGGGAAGAGAACTCTTTGGCCACTGGGACATCTTTTTAGCATTTTCCTTTGACACTGCTTTGGCCTCTCCATAGCGTACATTCCAGCAAAGTAAAATTGTGCTTCACTTCCAGAATTCCCTGCCCTGAGGAGCTTGGCCTGTGCCTGTCCACTTGCTATGTTTTGTCCTCAGATGCCTGCAGAGACAAATCTGCAGTGTAACTCCAGGAGGATAACTCTCCCTGGCCACTCCTGCAGGCAGTGGTAGCGCAGGTCTAGGCAGGCAGATTTCTGTGAGTTTGAGGCCAGTCTGATCTAGAGAGTAAGTTCCAGGATAGTAGGGTTGTTACACAGAGAAACCCTTTCTTCCTTCTCTATTCCTTTATATTCTTGTGTCACCCATAGCATTTAATATAACCTAGTACATTATAATTTTATTGCCCCCTCCCCCTCGAATGAACACTAACAGAAGAACTTGTATGTATCACTTGTGCTTTTTCTGTAACGGTGTGTCATTACTTAGGCTTGGTTTCTGGGTTCTCCTTGAATTTACAGTTCTGTTTTTGTTTGTTTTGTTTTAAGACAGGCTTTCATTTAAGCCTTGGCTATCCTGAAACTTCCTATGTAGACCAGGCTGGTCTTCACTCACAGAGACAGACCCACCTCTACTTCCTATGTAGACCAGGCTGGCCTTCACTCGCAGAGACAGACCCACCTCTACTTCCCAAGTTCTGGGATTAAAGTTGTGTGCTGGGATGTCCAGCCCATTCTCCACCTTTGTCTCCGGAGATATGATTACAGATATATACTTCTATACCCAGATCTATCTATCTATCTATCTATCTATCTATCTATCTATCTATCTATCTATCTATCTATCTATGCACTTGTATTCTGAAAGCCTAGTTTTGTGATTGGACCATATTATGCACAAAAGAAATATCTGTTGAATGATCAGTTAATGAATGAATAAACTAAAAACTCTTAACATGTCCAAGTGCTGGCATGTATTTGTACGGGTGTGTGTCTTCTGTGTGTGATGGTATTCTTAATGTCCAGACTAGATATCATTTTTTTTTTGTTTTTTTTTTTTTTTGGTTTTTCGAGACAGGGTTTCTCTTTGGTTTTGGAGCCTGTCCTGGAACTAGCTCTTGTAGACCAGGCTGTAGATATCATGTTTTTAAACTGTAGTTTTGCCTATGCATGAAAGTATTTTTTTAAACATAAACAAAATTCTCTTACTCCTTGCATGCTATGCTTTTAATATGAGCTTTTTAGTATCTTGTTTTGTTTTGTTTGGTTTGATTTACTGTGTTCTGCGTCCTCTAGTTGTCTGTGGTTGTGTATGGACCATTCAACCTAATTGTCAAGACTTTTTGGAGGTACTGTGGCCATTTCATATCAGCAGAGGGCACTAGAGCTATGCGCATTAGTTCCAGGCCTCAAGCTCAAGCTATCTTGGCCAGGAGCAAGGGACTCAGGCGATCTAGAATCTGAGAAGAGGTGGAGACCGCTCCAGATCTGCATAACTGGAAAGTTGTGCAGTCCAGTGCCTTTCCTGTTCTTTCCGCCATTTTCATTCTCTAGGGTCCCGGCTTCAGGCAGTCTCAGCAGCCCAGGGAGCAGGATTTATTTAGGGATTGGGGGAGAAGATGGCTACTTACACCGGGTTCTGGACAGGACCACCTCCTCCCAAATGACCTTCCACTTCGGTTCTCCACCTCTCCACTTTAGTGTGCGCCCCTGAGTGCTTAGAGATCGTTCGCTGGTTGCTTTCTGTGTAAAGCCTTCGGGGAAGCACAAGAGAAAGCCATCGAGTTGGTTGCCTTTCCCTCCGAATGGATAGATGTCTGGGATGAACAAAGAAGAGTTAACTGAGCCTCTTTGTGGCTGCTACGGACTCTGGACCCTGGCGCTGAGGAGGGCCTCAACGTGGCTGGCTGAAAGGGCTCAGAGGCAGATTCAAGATTTCTCCAGTCTGAGCTTTGTGGGTTGGGAGAGCTTCTCCCTCCATCCCCCTCCAAAATTCTCTAGTTATCTGAGAATTCTTAATTTAGGCATCTAGGGTTAGATTCAGGGGGTTGTGATTAGAACGAAAAGGCTCTTAAAGCTTCTATACTCCCCCCCTCCCCGGAAAGACACAAGCACACCCCTCCCAACACAGTCACCCAATTGATGGAGGTTCATCCTCAGCCCAGGCTGCCACCCTATGCCCGACTCAGTTATGCCACTGGGGGCAAAAGTAGGTCTTGGCACCGGAGTAGCGCAGGTGGACAGGGGCCCAGCGGTCGTTGCTTCAGAGCTGCAACGCTGCGTTCTCCCTACTCCTCCCACCCCTTGCCGCTGCCCTCAATTCCTTTCTCTTCGCTCTCCTCCCATCTCGGTTCCAGCGAGCAGAGCGTGAGTGCGCGCGCGTTGGGGGACCAGGGGAGGGCAGAGGAGGGAGGCGCCGTCGGAGGGAGAGCAGACGTCAGGAAGAGGGAGGGAGCCGGGGAGGGAAGAGAAGGAGAGCTAGAGAGCGGCGCGGAGGTTGAGTGAGGCCCCGAGAGATAAAACTGGAGGGCAGAAATTATTAGGGGGTGCGGGACGAGAGGAGGGGCCAGGAGAGCGAGCCCCTTGCAAGAGAGGCAAGCGAGTGTGCGCCGACTGTGCAAGGGCGGGAGGGAGGAGGGGGAGCCAGTGGTGGCCCGGCTCGCGCCTACTCGGGCCCAGCGGCGGGCGGACAGCATGCCGAGCCTCCTCATCTGGATCCTCACTCTCTCCGACACTTTCTCTCAAGGTAAGCCCCAGCCATGGGCTAGGGTGTCCTGGGAAGGGGCGCGGAGCCACCCAGAGAACACCAAAGGAGTTTTTGATGAAACGGCCCAACTTGCTTCCTCCGGCTGCGCGGGAGAACAGAGAACTTAGGTCGCGAAAGCCCAGATCCGAGTAGAAATGGGACCCGAGTGCTCAAAGTCTATCCTCCAGTCCCTGGCAATTCTCCCTCCCTCCCGAGCCCAGGACCGGACTCCTGGGTCCTGGCCAAGGGAAAGGCAGGGAAGAGGTGGGATTTCAGATTTGGGGGGTGGAGCGCATAGAAAGCACGGACGCTGGCAAAGAGGAGGCTGAGGGCTCCAGCTACCCCAATCCAGTCTAGAGTCACCTTCATTTGCAGTGCGGCTGCAAACTGCTTGGGATTGCTCCGTAAAGGGAAGACTGCAGACGGCCCCCAGCCCCGGAGGCTGTAGGGGGTGAGAGGTGGAAGTCCTGACCAGGGCTGCTGGGTTGTTTGGAAGGGGAGTTGATCCGGCCAGGCGCTCACTTCAGGTCAGGAAAGTACAGACATCTGAGGCTCCTTTGGAACTGGCAGGACCGAGGTTGGAAATAAACCGTAGGGGAAAGATGAGGATGTTCAGGTACACTGGTCTGGGTTCCTGTGAAGGAACCAAGGGTCCAAACCCCAGCCAGGCCTGGGGTCTGTGGGAACGGGTGTCTTTTCTCCTGAAACTGACTCCAAGGAAGATTTAATGCTGTTGGATTCCTCTCCCGAACTGAACATAGAAATTGACACACAAATAGCTTCAAACAGAGACATTGAGGCAGATTACACACCTATGGAGACATTCCCACAAACACCGACCCACCCCCCCACCACACACACAGAGACAGATACATACACAAAGACATTAACTGACACCTATGAAGAAGCAAAATTCCTCTTCCAAGCCGACACACATTTACCTAGTCCCACATCCCGGCATCAAACTTACACTGTATGTGCATGTATGCTACGTTCAAAGGACATAACATCTATTCACACAGAATTGCTTCCACATACTCCAGCCATGGAGCAAACAAAGAAACTTGGGCAGACATTCTTATAGGCAGGCGCCTACAAAGATGCACAGTCTTCAAAATGGAGGAGGTGGTCTCTCATTGGGGTGGGTGAATGATCTGGGAAGAGACTAGCCGCCAACTGGAAAGAGCCTCAGGCATTGGCCAGCTCTCTTCCTCTCCTGAATAGTGTGTGTGTGTGTGTTTGTGTGGTGTGTGTGTGTGGTGTGGTGGTGTGTGTGTGTGTTTGTGTGGTGTGTGTGGTGTGGTGTGGTGTGTGTGCTTGTGTGGTGTGTGTGTGTGTGGTGTGTGTTTGTGTGGTGTGTGTGTGTGGTGTGTGTGTGTGGTGTGTAGGGGGTGGGGTGTTTCACTGGACCCTTCCTCTCTTTACTAGCCCTCTCCTCCAGCTCTGAAGGCAAACCTGGCGTAGTTCAGGATCTTGATTCACCCTCTTAGAACACGGGAAGGCACACATCCATGTCATGAGAGCAGGTGTGGAGCTGGAGGAGAAAGAAGGCCTGGCCTCAGGGTTGGCCACTTGGCAGAAAGTTGGGAAGATAAGTGAAGTTCTGACTTTGTTCAGCCAGGTTGCTGAACTGGAGAGAGCTGGAGGGGGAGAAGATGGTGGGTGAGAGGCAGCTGTGTCAGCTCTGATGTGTTAGGAGCAGGCTTCCGACTGGCCCTCTCCTGCAACCCTCATCTGCCAGTGAGACAGAAGCTGCAGCTAGGAAGCAGGAGAGGCATGCAGCTTGCATCTGGACTGATAGATAAGTCAGAAAACATTGCTTGCCATGTACTCCTCCATCTCTCTAGGTGGGTGTGGCTAGGGAATGCAACTGAACCCCAGCCTTCTTGACTCTGTCAGAGGTGAAAGCAAGAACTGCAAAAGGTTGCAGGCGTGTTTGGGGGTCTTGGGGGAGGAAAGCAAAGGCAGAGAGGAGCCAGGAGGGAGAGGGAATTACTATGGAGTCTTTAGGGGACACCCAGCAAAGGGCTGGGGAGAAGACCATTAAGGGAGAAATGTGGGGACCTGGGAATACTGAGAAGCTGAGCCAGAGGCAGGGAGAGAGCACACAGTGTGGTTAGCAGTGAGTTGAAGGCAGGGATGACAGTGGGAAGTGAGGAGGAAGAGAAGGTGGTCAGAGGAGCAATAAAATTGAGATCAGAGAAGAGCCAGGAAGGGGAAATTCAGCCTAGCTGAGGAATAGAAATTGTATTTTAAAGGATTTCAAATGAGCTTCATCTATTTTCATTTTTTACTAAATAATTTTCCATATCTTATCTAAGTGAAAACCATTATCTTTTCCCTCCCCCACTGCTGTGTCCATCATGCCCTAGCTCCCTAGACTGATTATGCTGAAAATTGAAATATTTATTCATTTTCTAAGAGATTTTTCTCCCTCCCTAGTCTCAGGGAGGAGAAATTGAAAAGGAAGGATTGTAGTTAATCAGAGCAATGTGGGATGACAGGATGGCTCCAGTGGGAGCTGCCTCCAGAGGCTGGTGGCTCTGGCTGTAGGAGGAAAATCTGCTCCTGTGGTACCCCCACCCCCAAGCTCCTGTCTGTTCTGCCTTTGCTCCAAGGGGTAAAACAAAGAGGCCCAAGGGCCTCCTATGTTTCCAGCATTTAGCTCCCGGTGCACACTTATATCCTGGCAATGAACAGTGAGCCTGGATTCTATAGCTCTGTTCTGCATACACATGCACACCACATACTCCAAATGCCCTACTTCCGCCCAAAGCTGGGTACTGAGCTGGGATAGAGGTAGGTAAAGCTGGCAGAAATCAATTTGACCCTGACATTGATTGGACTCTATCTTCAGCCTTCTACTCAAACTCAGAGGGAGACACGAAGCAAGTACTGGGTGCCACAGGGATGCATCTGCAACACCCAGGCAGGACAAAAGGGGAGTGGCATCCAGTTCTTCCAACCTTTGCTCCTTATTGGCACTGAGTGGCTAGCTGCCCCCCCTGGCCTTTCCAGGGGGTAGGATGATGGAGCCCTCTGATTACCCCATGTTTGCAGAGAACCGCACTCTGAGGGAACCTCCTTTGAGAGCCCTTGGGACCTGGTCTTCACTTCTCTCTTATCCTACAACATGGGGCATCGTGCTGCGCATATAGTCACTTGATGAGTTAATACCCAATTGATGAGTGAGCCGCAGTGCAGGAGGGAGGTCATATAAAATGGTGATGACGTCATAGCCTTAGCCTGGTATGCCTGGAATCCTGAGGCAGGAGGACTGTGAGTTCAAGGCCACCTTGGACTACGTGTACCAAGTTTCAGACCAGTTGAGGCTGAATTTTAAGTCCCCAGAGATAAATAACACATAAATTAATCAATAGAAGAAATCAGAGACTTCTATTTAGCTCTCCCATATTGGTAGTCTGTAGACGTAAGTCACAAACGATGCTCCAGTTTAGCTGTATGCAAAGTGGTGATGATATATGTGCTAATCCATGGATTGTAATATATATTAATCTATAGAGAGTGCACGGCATGCTGTCTGGTACAGAAGTGTTTAGTGACTGTGTTATGACTTTGTGTCTGAACTCAACATGTTGAGTTGACCACTCCTCTATTTTCCTGCTTATGGTTCTTTTTGTCTTCCAGTTCCAGCCCTTATGGTTCTTGGTCCTTGGCTTCAGTAAGCCAGTGGTTTGCACCTCTCATAGAGAGAACCTGGCTGAGGTAGACCTTAAAAGACATAGTTCATCCCCCCACTTCTCCAGCCGTTGGTGCTCCCAGAAAAGGTCTGCAGAAGAGATGCACCAGGGGAGGGCAAACAGGAAAAGTTTGAGCTTTTGGGTAAAACGAAAAGTGGCAGGGTCTCAGTGTGAGAAAATAACACAGCTCATTTAGTAGGTTCTCACGTTAGTGACTTTTAATATAGGTTACTTAAGCTGTACAACAGTCTCTTGGGATAGGCTGAGTAATTAATTCCTTTTTCCTGGATGGGAAGCAGAGGTTCAGATATGTAAGGTCGGTAGTTATAGAAACCAGCTGGCTCCAAAACTTACACAAGTCTCCTTTGCCATAGAGCTCCTCAATTAGCAGGGACTGGAGCTGGGCTAGGGCAGGATATTTTTTTTTTCCTGGTCCCTGGTAGAGTAAGTGTGAAGGGGATTGTTTTATCAAGGTACTGTCTTTCATTCTGAGATTCTACTCTATATTTTTGGGCTATTCTTTCTTTATGATATGGTACTCTGCTGCTTATTTGTTAAAAGGGCTTTATCTGCCAAATAAGATTTATACTTTTGTGTTTGTTCCAAACCTAGCCTTTCTAGTCCATGGGTTAACACACGGGGACCTTCCCTTTCCCCCTTCAAGCTGACTCTGTAGAGTCTTAGTCATAAGACTATGAGGCTGATGCACTCAGTGGAATCTGGGGGCAACCTGTACCCTCCCACCTCTAGCCTCTAGTAGGGCTGTGGGCACAGTAGGGCTGTAGGTGGATGCAGCAGGGCTGTGGGCACAGTAGGGCTGTAGACATAGTAGGTAGGACTGTAAACACAGCAGGGCTGTAAACACAGTGGAGGCTATAGACACAGTAGGGGCTGACTATAGAGAAAGCAGGGCTGTTGGCACAGTAGGGCTATAGACATAGTAGGGTTGTAGGCACAGTAGAGGCTGTATATACAGTAGGGTTGTAGGCACAGCAGGGCTGTAGGCACAGCAGGGCTGTAGACATAGTAGGTAGGATTGTAAACACAGTAGGGCTGTAGACACAGTAGAGGCTGTAGACACAATAGGGGCTGAAAATTTTGGTGTCCGGTTCAGCTCACCTGGAGGTGCTAAGCTTTGCTTTTCAGCTGGTTGCTTACCTCAGGACCTGCCTGGCCTAAGGTACTGAAAGGGATCATGGGAAGTCAGCAACATACCAAGATGTCAGCCTTACCTTTTACTGAGTTCCTGCTGTTGCTTTTCAAAACTGATGTTTCTGTCATTTCATAGATAAGGAAACCAAAACTGAGAGGTTGAACAACCAACTAAGGGCCGTCTCTGGATCCAAGTCCTTTTATATCACTACAGAGCTTATCTGTGTTGGCAACCTCTATTAGACAGGAGGAGAGCCTAGACCTGCTGTCTTGTTCCATACAACAGTCCCCTGAGATAGGCTGTGTAATTATCTGTAGTTTCTCAGCTAGGCTACCCGTAGTTACCCTGGGTTTGATATCAGCATACAAAGGTGGGAGTAAACTATTAATCCCTAATCCCTGTCAAAAAGAGGTTTGTGTTACTCCAGTCTCTTTCCTCCTAAGTTTTCAGGTTTTTTTTTTTTTTTTTTTTTTTTGGAAGGAGGTTGGGGGTGGGAGGGTTGTGTGATGGGAATCCAACCCTGGGTTAGTTAAGTACTTTATCACTAAGCTACAGGCCTGCCCCCTTCCTGTCTTCTTTCTAGCTTTGGAGCTATGCAGTGCTTTCAGATTTTAGTAGTGTCACATGTGCCATAACATTTGATAGAGCATCATGGGATAGAGGCAGGTTTTTTGTTATTCTCCCATTTAGTAGAGGAGAAAATGGAGTTCCAGAGAAATTCGATGGCTGGTGAAAGGGGTTAGAACTCAGATGGAGGACGTGAGGAGAGAGAGGAGGCACGTTTCTCTATCTCCCCAGTTTCTGGGAGATGTCCCTCTCTGAAGACAGGGAAGGTACCTCTGTGAGAGTCTGACCAAACTGTACCCTCCTGCCTTCTGTTTGTTTTCCAGCTCTTCCCAGGGCTCCAGGCCAGGCAATCTGGCAGTCTTTCAGAGGAGGTTTTGACCTGGAAAAGGCTGGGAGTTTCAGTGGAGGAAGAGAAAGAGATTGCTGTGGTCTTGATTTTGAAATGTGAGACCGGGGAGTAGAGTCTTAGGAGTTTTGATGCAGGAACGGCTCTCAGGGTGGAGAAGGAAGACCTACTTTGTGTTTTGCATATAATAGTAATGTCAGGTGTTACTTCCATCTTATAGATGGACAATTAGAGGCCCAGATAAGTCAAACAGATCATCCAAAAGGACACAGCCAGTTCCCGACAGTCCGGATGAGAAACAAGCAGTGGCATTAGAATGGTGGATGGAAAAGACCCAGAAAGGCACTCCTGAAGGCTACACACATTTGCCACATCCAAGTCTGTAGGTGCAGTCCCATGTCACATGTGCATGCACTCCTCTTTCCCAGCACATCTGGACGGAAACCTCTGTCTGTTCTGGCCCTTTCATTTACCAAGACACTGGCTAGTATGAAAAAAAATTCCTTGGGCTGGAGAGATGGCTCAGAGGTTAAGAGCACTGACTGCTCTTCCAGAGGTCCTGAGTTCAATTCCCAGCAACCACATGGTGGCTCACAGCTATCTATAATGAGATCTGGTGCCCTCTTCTGGCATGCAAGCATACACGGAAGAAATGTTGTATACATGATAAATAAATAAATCTTTAAAAAAAAAAATTCCTTTCCCATAATTTTTCTTTCCAACCGTAGCAGCCTCCTGAGTAGTGTTGCTTGTTTTGTGTACCCTCTGATAGATGTGCACACTGCCGGGCTGAGAAAACTAGGGCCCTTGAGTTCCCTGCTCTCCGACTCTGCCCCTCTGTGTCCTTCATCCCGAGTTCTTAGACTTTCCATTCTTGATTTTCAGACAGTGTGGACTTGATTGAGCGCTTACGGCACCCTGAATGAAAGCTTCTGCAGCTTCTAGGTGCCTCTGAAGATGATTTTTCTGTCTATCCTGCTCTGTGTATCAGCTTCTCCCACTTGGAAGGCGCTCCTAGTATCTCCTTCCTACACATTTAATTTCTTCAGCAACTTTTATTAACCTCTCTCGTCTCTGGGGACTGCAGTGCTCATCCGTCTCTGCCCTTCTCAAACCCATTCAACAAAATTAGGATGGTATTGAAATAAATGGGCCTTGCAGCCAGCCACTCTCTTCAAGATGGAGGGTCTTAAATCTGGGCTAGAAATCTCTAGTAAATGCCATTAGTTTTCAGGAGATAATACTGCGGCTTCATTCCGGGTCTGAGCCCTGGGAAGGTGCTGCCAGAATCTCCTAGAAGGCCATGGGGTCTGAGTTTTGAGGCAGAGAATGGACAGCAGAATATTGTGTCTCATGTAGCACACAGGGCCCAGCAGGGCTATTTCAGGTAGTTGTTCTAGGTGTGTCATCTCTTTCCCCAGCTCCCTAACTTGGCGTAAGAATAATAAATTCTTCTTCAGGACAGGATTGCTTGTTCTCTGTGGCCTGCATTTCCTTCTGAGGCAATATGAGGAGTATATCCTAACTGGAGGATGTGGGGAAAAAATGCAGAATTAGTTCCCTCCCTTACCAGAAATGTGCAGCTAGCATGGCTTAATGGTCAGAACCGCACAGATAATGGGGAAGATGCCTTCAGAGAGATGTATTGTGAGACGGTCTCCTCAGCTTTTCACCACTGCACATGGTAAGAGTCTACTGCTGGGTGATGGAACCCTGTGGCTCCTTGGGTATAGGTATTTTCTCACTGACCCCAAACGTCATTCTGGAACTGGTACAAAGCCTAATGGCAGAGCACATGTGCCAGCCCTGCCTGAGCTCAGCCTCCTGCACCACAAATACAATCATACTGTTGTATAGCACACAGGCAGATGTGTGTTGCAAGATGAGTAAGATACTATCTCTATTCTTAAGGGTCTTTATCTTTTATGTGAAATTATTTAACCCCATGGGCCTCAGTTTCTTCTTCCACAAAATGGGGAAAACTGATTTTTAAAAAATCTGGTATAACTATTTGGGAAATGACTACAAATTATGTGGAATAATTTTGAAAAAAAAATGTAGTTCCTTCTTCTTCTTTTTTTTTTTTTTTGGTTTTTCGAGACAGGGTTTCTCTGTGGCTTTGGAGCCTGTCCTGGAACTCGCTCTGTAGACCAGGCTGGTCTTGAACTCACAGAGATCCGCCTGCCTCTGCCTCCCGAGTGCTGGGATTAAAGGCGTGAGCCACCATCGCCCGGCTGTAGTTCCTTCTTGACAAGAAACTAAAACCCAAAACTACAGAGACTCTCTGTGTTGATATTCAGGGGCTACTATAGTTGTGTGAAGGCCAGAGCTGGAACATTTAGTACAGAGGAATTTGCTATGGGGTGCAGTGATCACGGAGGGCTCCCTGGGAGAAGGGATCATATATATATATATATATAGCAGGCAGAGAAAAGATTCCCACAGGTCCACATTCCCAAGTTAAGGCATGGTTGTCAGCCAGGCAGGTGTGCAAGGGTAGTAAGGGGAGAGACTGACTGAGAGATGCATGGACAGCACCGAGGATGCTCTAAAGCTGAGACTGCTGCCAAAGCCCATAGGGCTTAGAAGGCTCACAGACAGTCCTGCAAGCAGTGGAAGACCAGCTGATTCTAGGATTCTTCTTCTGACATATCTCTCTTAGTAGCTCAGGTAGGCTGCAAACTCTTGAAGCCTCTGCCTCTGTCTCTTGAGTCTTGCGTTTGATTTTTAAACAAAGAGTGTGTTAAAAACAAGTTAGGGTCCCTGGCTCGTTCTCAATCAAACCTTCCCTTCCTCTAAACTCAACCTGGTAGAGCTGCTATGGAGACGTGTAAAGCTGATGGTAAAATAAAAAATAATAAAATGAAACACATAAATGAAATAAAGATCAGTCTGGCTAGACAGAAGTGAACAGAAACCACTACAGGAGTGTCATTGGAAGTCCCCAGTCTGTGACCTAAGTTTGGAGACTGGGAAGTGGAGGTGTCCTCGTGGAGTGATAAAGCTGCCTGGAAGCAAAGCTTGGCAGTGGTAAGGAAGAGGAGGGCCTTTTGACCCAGATGCCAGAAGCTGAACGAATCTGTGCCATCTACTCTGAACTTGAGCAGTCTATACTTTCCAGGGTTGAGAGTGACACCATGTTTAGACTTTCATGGTCTTAGACTTTTTCTGCTGGCCGGCAACCTTAGCTCTTTTTACTTAGAGTTTCTTAGGGCCTCAGCATGGAGGAGAGCTCCAGGATTTCAGTGGAGCCTCAGCAGAGGGGCCCTGCCAAGGAAGAGGAAGCTAGTAAACAAGCTTAGCTGTTTTTGTTTTGTGGTGGTCCTAGGCCTAGGGTTAAAAAGGTGAGATTTAGTCCTTGTCCTTGAGGCGTGCTCAGCTCTCAGCCCGGTGTGGGAGGTGGATACAAAAACAGAGACGGTCCTGTAAGGCAGAGGTTGTAGGAGAAGTATGTGAAAAATGTTGGAGTCTGATCTTTCTGGTGGTTGCCTGAAGCTGGGAGTCTGTAGGGAGGAGCTGACTGTACTGCTCGCTGTGCTGTGGGCTGTGCTGGGTGCGGAGTGCTGCTGCACAGCAAGGTATCTGGGATCTGGATGGTCCTTGATTGTACACCTGCTCCAGACAAAAGGAGCCAAGGAATCCCCAGGACTGATTCTTCATTCTGCTTAAGGATTTTGATTTCTGAGAACAAAGGCAGTTTACATAAAATACCATTTTCTCAAGTCTCCCAATCTCTTGTGTCCACTTCCCTCTCCCCAGCCCCCACTCCTGCCCAGTGGAGCTGATTTCTAAATTAACTTTCTCCTCCTAATTAGCTGAGCCAGTTTTTATTATTACTCCCTCTCCCCGAATTCTTGACGCACAGCCTGAGGCCCTATGTGCTCCATTACCCAACATTGCCCCACCACGAGGCAGCACTTTTAACTGTTTGTTCCCATTCTGTTCATTTAACTGGGAGTTTATTATAGGGAAGAAAGAGATGGGCCAGAAGGACTGAAAACAGAAGGGAGCAGGAGAAGGCATTTCCCAAGCAACAGAAACCCAGGACTAGACACGTTGGCTGATGGGAGTTCTTAGAAAACTTGAAGTTTTCTTCATCTTCATTTTTAATCAACTGAGGACTTCCTGCTTAGGCAGTGGTACTCCTTTGCTATAATCCCAGCCCCAGGAATTTACCTATTGCTTTGTGACTTAGTCCGAACTCCCAGAGGAAATCTGCCAGCTTGATTGCATTGTGGAATGAGGGCCTCCATAGTTCCCACAAAGCCCTCTCTCATCCGCACTCGCTGCAGCTATGCTGACAGAAATGAGCACTCAGGGCAGTATCACCTACTTTGTGGATGATGCTGGACTAATGTCCCTCTCTTCCAATGCACACCTTTCACTGGTCAGTGGATAAAGTGGGAATGCGATTTCATTTTAATTGCTAGTGTGAGCCAGAGATAACAAGAAAGGAAAAATCTGACTTTGTACAAAATAAATAATTATAATGCATGGCTAATGTAGATGAAGTGGCTGTGTACAAAATAAATAATTATAATGCATGGCTAAGGTAGATGAAGT